>NW_025900786.1:0-18899 GCF_022539505.1 Lolium rigidum | reverse complement strand
GCCAAGTAAAGTCTTTGATAGTAAAGTAAGTACTAGATTTGGATTACTGCGCATGAAACAGATTTCTTTGCTGTCACGAATCTGGGTCTAATTCTCTGTAGGTAACTCAGAAAATTATGCCAATTTACGTGAGTGATCCTCAGATATGTACGCAACTTTCATTCAATTTGAGCATTTTCATTTGAGCAAGTCTGGTGGCCTAATAAAATCCATCTTTACGGACTGTTCTGTTTTGACAGATTCTGCCTTTTATTTCGCATTGCCTCTTTTGCTATGTTGGATGAATTTCTTTGATCCATTAATGTCCAGTAGCTTTATGCAATGTCCAGAAGTGTTAAGAATGATTGTGTCACCTCTGAACATGTGAATTTTTATTATGCACTAACCCTCTAATGAGTTGTTTCGAGTTTGGTGTGGAGGAAGTTTTCAAGGATCAAGAGAGGAGTATGATGCAATATGATTAAGGAGAGTGAAAGCTCTAAGCTTGGGGATGCCCCGGTGGTTCATCCCTGCATATATCAAGAAGACTCAAGCGTCTAAGCTTGGGGATGCCCAAGGCATCCCCTTCTTCATCGACAAATTATCGAGTTCCTTCTCTTGAAACTATATTTTTATTCGGCCACATCTTATGTACTTTACTTGGAGCGTCCGTTTGTTTGTTTCTATTTTTGTTTGTGTTTGAATAAATTGGATTACATCATGCTTGTGTGGGAGAGAGACACGCTCCGCTGGTTCATATGAACACATGTGTTCTTAGCTCATAATATTCATGGCGAAGTTTCCTCTTCGTTAAATTGTTATATGGTTGGAATTGGAAAATGATACATGTAGTAATTGCTATAATGTCTTGGGTAATGTGATACTTGGCAATTGTTGTGCTCATGTTTAAGCTCTTGCATCATATACTTTGCACCTATTAGTGGAGAATACATAGAGCATGCTAAAATTTGGTTTGCATAATTGGTCTCTCTAAAGTCTAGATAATTTCTAGTAAGGTGTTTGAACAACAAGGAAGACAATGTATAGTCTTATAATGCTTGTAATATGTCTTTTATGTGAGTTTTGCTGTACTAGTTCATACTTGTGTTTGTTTCAAACAACCTTGCTAGCCTAAACCTTGTATCGAGAGGGAATACTTCTCATGCATCCAAATCCTTGAGCCAAACAACACTATGCCATTTGTGTCCACCATACCTACCTACTACATGGTATTTCCTGCCATTCCAAAGTAAATTGCTTGAGTGCTACCTTTAAACAATTCAAAATTTATCACCTATGATTTGTGTCAATGTTTTATAGCTCATGAGGAAGTATGTGGTGTTTATCTTTCAATCTTGTTGGGCAACTTTCACCAATGGACTAGTGGCTTCATCCGCTTATCCAATAATTTTGCAAAAAGAGCTGGCAATGGGATTCCCAGTCCCAAATTAATTAACAAAAATAGACACTCCTCCATGGTATGTGATTGTTGGCAGGCACCCGAGGATTCGGTTAGCCATGGTTTGTGAAAGAAAGGTTGGAAGGAGTGCCATCCAAAAATAAAATAAAATGGGAGCCGCTCTTTGAAGGTTTGTCTGGCAAGGGGGTTAGAGTACCCGCTACCATTCGTTGACAACAACATACACCTCTCAAAACTTTACTTTTATGCTCTCTTTATGTTTTCAAAATCAAAGCTCTAGCACAAATATAGCAATCGATGCTTTCCTCTTCGAAGGACCATTCTTTTACTTTTATTGTTGAGTCAGTTCACCTATTTCCCTCCACCTCAAGAAGCAAACACTTGTGTGAACTGTGCATTGATTCTTACATATTTGCATATTGCATTTGTTATATTGCTTTGCATTGACAATTATCCATGAGATATACATGTTATAAGTTGAAAGCAACCGCTGAAACTTCATCTTCCTTTGTGTTGCTTCAATACCTTTACTTTGAATTATTACTTTATGAGTTAACTCTTATGCAAGACTTATTGATGCTTGTCTTGAAGTGCTATTCATGAAAAGTCTTTGCTTTATGATTCAGTTGTTTACCCATGTCATATACATTGTTTTGATCTCTGCATTCACTACATATGCTTTACAAATAGTATGATCAAGTTTATGATGGCATGTCACTCCAGAAATTATCTTTGTTATCGTTTTACCCTGCTCGGGACGAGCGTAACTAAGCTTGGGGATGCTGATACGTCTCCAACGTATCGATAATTTCTTGTGTTCCATGCCACATTATTGATGTTATCTACATGTTATATGCACACTTTATGTCATATTCGTGCATTTTCTCGGAACTAACCTATTAACAAGATGCCGAAGTGCCGATTCTTTGTTTCTCGCTGTTTTTGGTTTCAGAAATCCTAGTAACGAAATATTCTCGGAATCGGACGAAATCAGCGCCCGGGTTCCTATTTTACCCGGAAGCATCCGGAACACACGAGAACCGCCGAGAGAAGGGGGCGGGGCCACCACACCACACCCGGCGCGGCCAAGGGGGGCGCCCCCTAGGGTGTGGGCCCCCGGAAGCCCTCTCGCGCCGCCTCTCCGCCTATATAAAGCCCCCGACCTAAAAACCTCGGGGCGTTCGACGAAAACCAGAGAAACCTTCCGCGAGCCGCCGCCATCGCGAAGCCAAGATCCGGGGGACGAGGAGTCTCTGTTCCGGCACCCTGCCGGAGCGGGGAAGTGCCCCGGAAGGCCTCTCCATCGACACCGCTGCCATCTCCACCGCCATCTTCATCACCGCTGCTTGCTCCCATGAGGAGGGAGTAGTTCTCCATCGAGGCTCGGGGCTGTACCGGTAGCTATGTGGTTCATCTCTCTCCTATGTGCTTCAATACAATAATCTCATGAGCTGCCTTACATGATTGAGATTCATATGATGATGCTTGTAATCTAGATGTCATTATGCTAGTCAAGTGAGTTTTACTTATGTGATCTCCGGAGACTCCTTGTCCCACGTGTGTAAAGGTGACGAGTGTGTGCACCGTGTGGGTCTCTTAGGCCATATTTCACAGAATACTTATTCACTGTTGAATGGCGTAGTGAAGTGCTTATTTATATCTCTTTATGATTGCAACATGTTTTGTATCACAATTTATCTATGTGCTACTCTAGTGATTTGTTATTAAAGTAGTTTATTCCTCCTGCACGTGTGCAAAGGTGACAGTGTGTGCACCGTGTTAGTACTTGGTTTATGCTATGATCATGATCTCTTGTAGATTGCGAAGTTAACTATTGCTATGATACTATTGATGTGATATATTCCTCCTACATATGCATGAAGGTGACAGTGTGCATGCTATGCTAGTACTTGGTTTAGTCTATTGATCTATCTTACACTAAAGGTTACTAAAATATGAGCATTATTGTGGAGCTTGTTAACTCCGGCATTGAGGGTTCGTGTAATCCTACGCAATGTGTTCATCATCCAACAAAAGTGTAGAGTATGCATTTATCTATTCCGTTATGTGATCAATGTTGAGAGTGTCCACTAGTGAAAGTGTAATCCCTAGGCCTTGTTCCTAAATATCGCTATCGCTGCTTGTTTCTTGTTTTACTACGTTACTACTGCTACATTACTATCGCTTGTTTACTTGTCTCGGGCAAAGCACTTTTACGGTGTCGTTGCCGTTGCTACTGCTTATTCATACCACCTGTATTTCACTATCTCTTCGCCGAACTAGTGCACCTATTAGGTGTGTTGGGGACACAAGAGACTTCTTGCTTTGTGGTTGCGGGGTTGCATGAGAGGGATATCTTTGACCTCTTCCTCCACGAGTTCGATAAACCTTGGGTATCCACTTAAGGGAAACTTGCTGCTGTTCTACAAACCTCTGCTCTTGGAGGCCCAACACTGTCTACAAGAATAGAAGCTCCCGTAGACATCAGGCTCTACACTAGCAGCTCCAGCTGCACCACCAGTTTCTACAGCAGGGGGTAAACCGAATCCACAACCTTCTTCATGTGGCACGATGATGCCAGGTATAGGCTCATCAGTACCAGGTCCAGCTGCATCGGTCTCCATAGACGGTAAACAAGGTGGCGTCGGAGGTTTAAAAGAGCGGCATGCCATTTCACCTTTGTCATCGGACAATATAGAGTTTTCTTCAACTCTATGTTTCGCAATAATAAGCACATGAACAGAAATTAGACCGAGCATCTAGCCATCTAACAGGGGCAGCGGCAAAACAAGCGTCGGTCCATATGTTTACCTTGTCAACTGGGATATCAGAACACACGGATTTAGAAGTCATTTCACATAGCATCCGCTTTTTCGTTCCTTCCCCTACGTCCATCTGGAATAAGTAATACTATTGATCACATAAAACTAATTAATCAAATATATGCATATGTTGAGAAGTTTGCACGGCAAATTGTGGATTCTGCTTTTATCACCTACGAATCGTCGTTCTATATATTTACCTTGTTATATGGGATATCAGAAGTCACAGAATGAGAAGTCATCTCACTAAGTATCGGTTTTTTCGCTCTTTCCCCTCCATCCATCTGCAATAAGTACTATTGATCACATAAAGCCAATTCATTGAATATATGCATATGTTGAGAAGTTTGCACAACAAATTGTGGATTCTACTTCCAATCACCAAGTAATCTCGTGAGAAATGCATGATCAAGATATGTTTCTTCCTCTTGATCGACATCCGCATCTCCATTAAGACTAATCATCGTGCGATGGTGCTAGCGCATACACTTCCAATCACCGAGACAAGCAAAAAATTGTTGATTCTAGTAATGCTTAATCAGCGGTGGCCATGGAACGACCACGGATCGACCAAGCAAAAAAATAAATCATCAGCCTACTGACCACCGAGGCAAAACAAACTAGGCCCATACATGGCCTCACAAATCATCATCAAACGTCGATCAAACTAGCAAGTTTGAACATGGATTACTAATTTATTTTCTGATAAAGTGAGTATATTAATATCGAAAGATATTGATTACACTGAGCCTCTGCAACAACGCAATACCTTACTGGTAGTACGGATGCACATGGATTCCTAACTCTGTTCGGTTTTAATTAGTCGACGCGAGGAGAGAAGAAAATGAGCTGTCGATGCTTTCAACTAGAGTCAATTAAATACGAACGGAAGAAGTACGTAGTAGTATTGACAAATATCCGGATCTAGTCTAAAAACAAATTGGCATGTAAATCCTAGTAGTCTACTAAACTAGGATCAATACCCTAGATTAGGGTTGCAAGCGGCGTCCGCGAATCGTCCCGCAAAGCAGAAAATTAGAGCAAATAGTGGTTGAGATTAGAGCAGATTTAAAGCACTCGCACTGAAACTAGCTAGCCCGCTACCCACCCCGCTTGACACCCTGCCCTAGATGTGAATCTACACCAAATATTCAAACAAGGATGAGCAACCGCCAATAAAAATTTATCCGCACATCATCATCTCTACCATACACAAGGGTATGGTGATTTCACATACAGCCATTGTTGCCGCGGAACGAGGATGAGTGATGCGCCGCGGAGAAGGTGCCTCACGCCTCTGTCGCCGCCGAAATACTTACCGTCGAATATTGAAATTATCCCTGATACTAGTGGGTATAACTGCATAAGGCGTGCGGTTGGCGTGGAACAAATGGACGCCATCGGGGGATGACCCCAGGTATGTCAAAGGGTTGGGAAACAGTTGGCCTGGGGCCAGCTGCGCCGCGGTAGGGTCGGTTGAGGAGCAGCCGGCTTGACCGTGGCCGGTTGCCTCGGGGTCGGCAGGATCCTCGTCTAGGTTGGCTTGGCCATGGGCGTGATGCGCCATGGTCTTGGGCAGCTTTGGCATCGTCTGGATGGCTTTAGATGGGATTGGCCTGCTTTGGCATTGCCAGGCAAGCTGTGCTCATCATTGGGCCGGCTTCATTATTTCGATGGCCGGCTCTAGAAGTTGGCGGAGCCTTGCAGGCGAAGCCATCAGGACACTCGTTCGGGTGCGAAAGTCCACAAAGACTTCCAATCCCGCCTGTCACGGGATACTGCCGCTCTACGGTGATCTGCATGACAGGAGTGTGATGATAACCCTGTTCTCTAGGGCGGTGCATGATACGTCCAAAACGTATCTACTTTTCTAAACACGTTTGCGGTTGTTTACCCTCTATCTTGTATGTTTTGAACCCAACTGACACAGACTGATATTGTTTTCAGCACAATTGCTCTCGTGTCTCGTTTTTGTGCAGAAATTCAACTTTCAGAAAAATTCCCGGAAAATATCGCAAAATCCATATTTCACCCGAAGACTCACGGAGCCAGAAGACGAGACGGAGGGGGGCACGAGGGGCCCACAACTGCCCTAGGCGCGGGCCAGTCTTGGCCGCGCCTAGGGGTGGTATGGCTGCCTCGGCCACCCCCTCCATCTCTCCTTCGCACTATGTAAAGCCTCTGACCTGAAAATACCGGGGGGTTTGACGTTTTTCCAGAAAGAGTTCCGCTGCTCCGCCGCCACCAGAAACCCCAATCCGGGACCAGAAACTCCGTTCTGGCACTCTGCCCGGACGGGGAATTGGAGGAGATCATCGCCATCGCCATCACCGACGCCTCTCCATCAACCACCCATGAATCCCCCATCCATGTGTGAGTAATTCGCCGTTGTAGACTGTAGACGATGCTAGGGATTGGATGAGATTGGTCATGTAATAGCTATAAGATTGTTATGGGCATAGTGCCTAGTATCCGTTGTTAGTATTTTTACATTGTTACAACTTGCTATGCTTAATGCTTGTCACTTTAGGCCCGAGTGTCATGATCTCAGATCTGAACATGATAATGATTCATGAGGATAATTATTGTTTTTGATCATATATGCAAGTTGTATACACATATTGTTGTCCGGAACCCGAGGCCCCAAAGTGACAATAATTGGGATAACCGGAGGGGATGGCTATGTGATACGTCTCAAACGTATCTATAATTTCTTATGTTCCATGCTACTTTTATGACAATACTCACATGTTTTATACACACTTTACATCATTATTATGCATTTTCCGGCACTAACCTATTGACAAGATGCCGAAGCGCCGATTCTTGTTTTACTCGCTGTTTTTGGTTTCATAAATCCTACAAAGGAAATATTCTCGGAATTGGACGAAATCAACGCCCAGGGTCTTATTTTTCCACGGAGCTTCCAGAAGACCGAAGAGCATACGAAGTGGGCAACGAGGTGGCCAGACCATAAGGCGGCGCGGCCAAGGAGGGGCCCGCGCCGCCCTGTGGTGTGGGGCCCTGTGCCTCCACCGACGCTGCCCTTCCGCCTACTTATAGCCTTCGTCGCGAAAACACCTGTACCGAGAGCCACGATACGGAAAACCTTCCAGAGACGCCGCTGCCGCCAATCCCATCTTGGGGGATTCAGGAGATCGCCTCCGGCACCCTGCCGGAGAGGGGAATCATCTCCCGGAGGACTCTACATCACCATGATCGCCTCCGGACTGATGTGTGAGTAGTTCATCCTTGGACTACGGGTCCATAGCGATAGCTAGATGGTTGTCTTCTCCTCTTGTGCTATCATGTTAGATCTTGTGAGCTGTCTATCATGATCAAGATCATCTATTTGTAATGCTACATGTTGTGTTTGTTGGGATCCGATGAATATGGAATACTATGTCAAGTTGATTATCAATCTATCATATATGTGTTGTTTATGTTCTTGCATACTCTCTGTTGCTAGTAGAGGCTCTGCCAAGTTGATACTTGTAACTCCAAGAGGGAGTATTTATGCTCGATAGTGGGTTCATGCCTCCATTGAATGCGGGACGATGTGACGAAAGTTCTAAGGTTGTGGATGTCTTGTTGCCACTAGGGATAAAACATCAATGCTTTGTCTAAGGATATTTGTGTTGATTACATTACGCACCATACTTAATGCAATTGTCCGTTGTTTGCAACTTAATACTTGGAAGGGGTGCGGATGCTAACTCTGAAGGTGGACTTTTTAGGCATAGATGCATGCTGGATAGCGGTCTATGTACTTTGTCGTAATGCCCTGATTAAATCTCATAGTAGTCATCGTGATATGTATGTGCATTGTTATGCCCTCTCTATTTGTCAATTGCCCAACCGTAATTTGTTCACCCAACATGCTATTTATCTTATTGGAGAGACACCACTAGTGAACTGTGGACCCCGGTCCATTCTTTTAAATCTGAAATACAATCTACTGCAAACTCTGTTCTCTACTGTTCTTCGCAAACAAACATCATTTCCCACACCATACGTTTAATCCTTTGTTTACAGCAAGCCGGTGAGATTGACAACCTCACTATTAAGTTCGGGCAAAGTATTGTGATTGTGTTGTGCAGGTTCCACGTTGGCGCCGGAATCCCTGGTGTTGCGCCGTAGTACACTCCGTCACCAACAACCTTCACTTGGCCCTTGACTCCTACTGGTTCGATAACCTTGGTTTCTTACTGAGGGAAAACTTGCTGCTGTACGCATCACACCTTCCTCTTGGGGTTCCCAACAGACGTGTGTCAACTACACGCCAGCAAGACATTTTCTGGCGCCGTTGTCGGGGAGATCAAAGACACGCTGCAAGGGGAGTCTTCCACATCCAATCTCTTTACTTTGTTTTTGTCTTGCTTTACTTTATTTTATTTACTGTTTTGTTTGCTTTCTATATCAAAAACACACACAAAATTAGTTACTAGATTTACTTTATTTACTGTCTTGATCTCTATATTAAAAACACAAAAAAATTAGTTACTTGCATTTACTTTACTTATTTCATCATGCTTCCTCCTAAGTTCACTCTGAAAGATATACCGGTAGGACAAGGGTCTATCATTGGAAGAGATAATATAGAAGCATTTTTCACTCATGTTAGTATGGTTGAAGATTTTGAATATACACCCTTGGTAAAAGTTGTTCCTACTTATGAAAGTGCTACTGCCTGTTTAGTACACATGTTGGAAACTAGATTTGTTAATCTCAATCATATAATGCAACATATGTTTCTTACACTCTCTGATATGGAAATGGGAGAAAAGAGAAATTTTGTTTTAGAAGTCCTTCTTAGAGAATTTGAAGATATAGCTAAAGAAGCTAGAAAAGTTTTTATTAAGCATAAGAGGCTTGGTTTGTTCACCGATTTTGCAAAAACACTTGAAAAGATGGACATGGATAGAATAAAGTACACTAATAATGTCAATGATGGGGGGAGATTAAAGTACCGATACCTGTAAGCTCCTAGGAATGCATGAAGCTCTAGAAAATAACTATGCTTGGCTTGTTCCTGAAAATTTGTTTGATGGGAATAGTAAGCCTAAAAGCAACGAAAGAGGAGTTACTTACATAGATAAGATACAATGCATTATTGAGAAAACTCGCAATTCCCCTGGTAATGATGTTAATGCTTCATCTCTTGATAATACTTGATTCACACTTTCTGCGCCTAGCTGAAAGGCGTTAAAAAAAGCGCTTATGGGAGACAACCCATTATTTTACTTCTGCACTTTTGTTTTATATTTGAGTCTTGGAAGTTGTTACTACTGTAGCAACCTCTCCTTATCTTTATTTTATTGCATTGTTGTGCCAAGTAAAGTCTTTGATAGTAAGGTTGATACTAGAATTGGATTACTGCGCAGAAACAGATTTCTTGCTGTCACGAAATTGAGTAGCCCCGTCTGTAGGTAACCCAGAAAAATCTGTCAATTTACGTGCATGATCCTCAGATATGTACGCAACTTTCATTCAATTTGAGCTTTTTCATCTGAGCAAGTTAAGTGCCCCTGAAAAATTCGTCTTTACGGACTATTCTGTTTTGACAGATTCTGCCTTTTATTTCGTATTGCCTGTTTTGCTATGTTTGATGGATTTCTTTGTTCCATTAACTTTCAGTAGCTTTGTGCAATGTCCAGAAGTGTTAAGAATGATTATGTCACCTCTGAATATGTGAATTTTCGATTATGCACTAACCCTCTAATGAGTTGTTTTGAGTTTGGTGTGGAGGAAGTTTTCAAGGGTCAAGAGAGGAGAAGACTCAAGCATCTAAGCTTGGGGATGCCCAAGGCATCTGATAACCCACAAGTATAGGGGATCGCAACAGTCTTCGAGGGAAGTAAAACCCAAATTTATTGATTTGACACAAGGGGAGGTAAAGAATACTTATAAGCCTTAACAACTGAGTTGTCACTTCAGCTGCACCTGGAAAAGCACTAGTAACAGGAGTGATGTGAAAGCAGCAGTAATATGAGAGCAATAGTAACAGTAACACAGCAGTAGCAATAACACAGAGGCAATGGCACCAGAAAATAGTTGATACTACTTCCAATGACATATAGAAACGAGTATATGATGATGAGAGATGGACCGGGGTTCCCAGCTATCTTCACTAGTGGTAACTCTCCAATAACAAGTGACAAGTGTTGGGTGAACAAATTACAGTTGGGCAATTGATAGGATTGAAAGCATTAAGACAGAACATCAAGATTATTAATCATGTAGGCATGTTTTCCATATATAGTTATACGTGCTCGCAATGAGAAACTTGCATAACATCTTTGTCCTACCAGCCGGTGGCAGCCGGGCCTCAAGGGAATCTACTGGCAATTAAGGTACTCCTTTTAATAGAGCACAGGAGCAAAGAATTAACACTTGGTGAAAACATGTGATCCTCATACCTACGCCTTCCCCTCCAGTTATCCCAGTTGCTGTCACTCTGGGGCCTCGGGTTCCGGACATAGATATGTGCAAACAACTTGTAGATACAATCTAAGCAATAAGTATAGATCTTAAATCTAAGATCATGCCACTCGTGCACTAGTGAAAAGCATTAAACACAACAAGATTGCAGCAACAATAACTTCACAAACTTTATAGATAGACTAATCATAATGTAACAATCCATCGGATCCCAACAAACACAACACCGATTACATCAGATGAATCTCAATCATGTAAGGCAGCTCATGAGATCATTGTATTGAAGTACATGGGAGAGAGAGTACCAACTAGCTACAGCTAGAACCCGTAGTCCATGGGGGAACTACTCACGGAGCATGATGGAGGCGGTGGCGTCGATGGAGATGGCTTCCGGGGGCACTTCCCCGTCCCGGCGGCGTGCGGGAACAGAGATTCTGTCCCCCGAATTGGAGTTTCGCGATGGCGGCGGCGCCCCTGGAGTCTTTCTGGAGTTTCGTCAATTGGTATCGCGTTTTTAGGTCGAAAGGGCTTATATAGGCGAAGAGGCGGCGTAGGAGGGTGCCTGGGGGTCCCACCCCATAGGGCGGCGTGCCCCCCTTCCAGATCGCGCCGGCCTATGGTCTGGGGGCCCCAGGCCTCCCCTCTGACTCCCTGACGTGGGAATTACCCTTCGGGTAACCAATGTTGTCCTACCCTATATTTCCTAGTTGGGGGCCCATGAAGACACTCGGTGGAGAGGTGGGCCGCTAGGACGATGCAACGGAAGATACCTTGGAGTACAAGATGAGGAAGGAGCCGAACAAGGAAAGTCTAGAGATAAATCTACTGTAAACCTAGTCGTACTCGACTAGGCCTCTTGAGACCTGGCCTCCTATATAAAGGCCAGGAGAGGGGCTGTCGAGGGACACAATCAATCTTAGCAATTTTAGCCAACAAAAGCTTAGAGCTAGGTCTCCCTAGCGATTAGCCATCTCGACGAGATCTCAGCCGAACTATTCGGCACCCCATTGTAACCCATTATCATCATAATCAAGAACGAGACAGGCAGGACGTAAGGGTTTTACCTCATCGAGGGCCCCGAACCTGGGTAAATCGCTCTCCCCGCTTGTCGCGTGAACCGATGTCTCGTGCCAGCCTGCAGGATTCCACCAACCCTAAGCCCCTATCGGAGGGCATTGCCGAGGAGCACCCTCGACAATTGGCGCCGTCTGTGGGAAACCTGTCGGCACAAGGCAGGTCATCGGCAGTACCAGTCACGTCCGCGGCGTTCTTGCTCGAATCACCGACGCCAGCAGAGCCAAGAGACTCGATCCGCTGCGGGACCTTCGAGTTCGCGCCGCACCGCGAAATACTTCACCCGCCCATGCGAGATCGTCCCGCAATATGGACGCTACTTTCGGCGGTGTCCGCTTCATCATCGACTCTGGAGGTTTTCTTCGCCTCCCTACGGACATCGCATCTAACCCGAAGGTCGCGGCTTCGGAAGACGTTCCTCAAACAGCAGCCCTAAAAGTTCTGCCCAGGGGCATACAAGAGAGCAATCGAGGAGGTTTCGACATCATAACAGGACAGAGGAAAAGACGAAAGGGCTCACACCGTGAGAAGGAAGGCAGAACAGCAGTTCATCTTCGACAGTTCGAGCAGGGATGCCACAACACATCATCAATCAGGGGCCGCACTCGTTCTCCGTACCTTTCGGCTACAGAGCAACTCGAGGCACCATGTTACCTCCACTCCTACATTGATCCAAAGGATGGTCGGGAGAAGTCCAGTCATTTGTTGAGGACCTGTCGACACTTCCTAGAGATTCGGCGGTTACGTGATGATCTTAGAGCCGAAGCTATATCAAGAGTTCACATGATGGAGAAGAGGGCAAGGTCCTACGGCCATCCGCCAGAACCGTATGTACCAGAACCGTACGAACCAATGGAAAAAGACGAGTATGTACCAGCCGAAGTATTCCCAGAGCCACGCGGACAGGTCAACATGATCCATAAAACCAGCTTTTCAAAAAGGGAAATCAAGAAGTTCTCGCGAGAAGTGAAGTATGCAGAAGTAGCTATGGCTGACACACCCGAATTCATCGACTGGTCGGAGCAAAGCATCTCCTTCAGCAGGACAGACCACCCGAAAGCCGTCCCTAGACCAGGTCATGCAGCGCTTGTCCTTGAGGCGCAGATTGGGGGGTACAATATGAGCAAAGTGTTCATGGATGGAGGAAGTGGCTTGAACCTATTATTCACCAACACCATGAGAGCAATGGGTCTAACAGTCGACATGCTAAGAGAGTCTGACACAGGGTTCCACGGCATCATACCGACTCGACCCGCTTACTCTCTTGGTAAAACATCATTGGATGTAGTCTTTGGTACGCCCAGCAATTTCAGGAAGGAGAAGATCGAGTTCGAAGTAGTCGACTGGGAGTCTCAATATCACGCCATCCTCGGCAGGCCCGCGTTTGCCAAATTCATGGCCGTGCCTCACTATGCATACCTAAAGCTGAAGATGCCAGGCAACAACGGGACCCCAATAACCGTTCATGGGAGCTTTGCTCGATCAGACACCTGCGATAGGGAGTTCCAGAAGATCGCTTCGAAGTTCGGTGCCAAGGAAGAACTCAACGCCATTGACGCTGCCACAGATCATACGCAACCACCAGCCGACAACCGAAACGTAAGATCCGATGAATTCAATGCTACAAAGGAAGCCAAGAAGCTGCAGGTGCATCCCACCGATCCGAAGAAAACGGTCAATACGTCGGCTGACCTTACGGTCGCATAGGAAGGCGCGCTCATCGAGTTCCTCCGTGAGCGCTGGGAGATATTTGCATGGGAACCATCCGACATGCCAGGTATCCCCAGGGAACTCGCTGAGCACGCCCTCAATGTTGATCCGACGGTCAAACCAGTGCAGCAGTCAATGCGCCGATTTTCCGAACCCAAGAGAAGAGCAATTGGCGAGGAAGTCAATCGACTCCGTAAAGCAGGATTCATTTGAGAGCTCAAAGAATCTGAGTGGGTGGCCAACCCTGTCATGGTGCCCAAAAAGGACACCACCGTGATGCGTGTAGTTGACACGTCCGTTGGGAACCCCAAGAGGAAGGTGTGATGCGCACAGCGGCAAGTTCCCCTCAGTTAGAAACCAAGGTTTAATCGAACCAGTAGGAGTCAAGAAGCACGTTGAAGGTTGATGGCGGTGGGATGTAGTGCGGCGCAACACCAGAGATTCCGGCGCCAACGTGGAACCTGCACAACACAACCAAAGTACTTTGCCCCAACGAAACGAGTGAGGTTGTCAATCTCACCGGCTTGCTTGTAACAAAGGATTAACCGTATTGTGTGGAAGATGATTGTTTGCGAGAGAAAATAGTAAAACAAGTATTGCAGCAGATTTGTATTTCAGTATTAAAAGAATGGACCGGGGTCCACGGTTCACTAGAGGTGTCTCTCCCATAAGATAAAAGCATGTTGGGTGAACAAATTACAGTCGGGCAATTGACAAATAGAGAGGGCATAACAATGCACATACATGCCATGATAAGTATACTGAGATTTAATTGGGCATTACGACAAAGTACATAGACCGCCATCCAAGCTGCATCTATGCCTAAAAAGTCCACCTTCGGGTTATCGTCCGAACCCCCTCCGGTATTAAGTTGCTAACAACGGACAATTGCATTAAGTATGGTGCGTAATGTAATCAACAACTACATCCTCGGACATAGCGCCAATGTTTTATCCCTAGTGGCAACAGCACAACACAACCTTAGAACTTTCATCACTTGTCCCAGGTGTCAATGCGGGCATGAACCCACTATCGAGCATAAATACTCCCTCTTGGAGTTAAAAGCAAAAACTTGGCCAGAGCCTCTACTAGTAACGGAGAGCATGCAAGATCATAAACAACACATATGTAATAACTTGATAATTAACATGACATGGTATTCTCTATCCATCGGATCCCGACAAACACAACATAGAGTATTACGGATAGATGATCTTGATCATGTTAGGCAGCTCACAAGATCCAACAATGAAGCACAATGAGGAGAAGACAACCATCTAGCTACTGCTATGGACCCATAGTCCAGGGGTGAACTACTCACTCATCACTCCGGAGGCGACCATGGCGGTGTAGAGTCCTCCGGGAGATGAATCCCCTCTCCGGCGGGGTGCCGGAGGAGATCTCCGAGGATCCCCCGAGATGGGATCGGCGGCGGCGGCGTCTCGGTAAGGTTTTCCGTATCGTGGTTTTTCGCCTCGGGGGTTTCGCGACGGAGGCTTTAAGTAGGCGGAAGGGCGAGTCGGGGGCTCGACGAGGGGGCCACACCATAGGGCGGCGCGGGCCCCCTTGGCCGCGCCGCCTTGTGGTGTCACCACCTCGTGGCCCCACTTCGTATGTTCTTCGGTCTTCCGGAAGCTCCGTGGAAAAATAGGCCCACGGGTCTTCGTTTCGTCCAATTCGAGAATATTTCGTTACTAGGATTTACTGAAACCAAAAACAGCGAAAACGAGAGCTGGCACTTCGGCATCTTGTTAATAGGTTAGTTCCGAGAAAATGCACGAATATGACATAAAGTGTGCATAAAACATGTAGGTATCATCAATAATATGGCATAGAACATAAGAAATTATTGATACGACGGAGACGTATCAAGCATCCCCAAGCTTAGTTACGCTCGTCCCGAGCGGGTAAAACGATAACAAAGATAATTTCTGAAGTGATATGCCATCATAACCTTGATCATACTATTTGTAAACATATGTAGTGGATGCAGCGATCAAAACAATGGTAATGACATGAGTAAACAAGTGAATCATAAAGCAAAGACTTTTCATGAATAGTACTTCAAAACAAGTATTAATAAGTCTTGCATAAGAGTTAACTCATAAAGCAATAAATCAAAGTAAAGGTATTGAAGCAACACAAAGGAAGATTAAGTTTCAGCGGTTGCTTTCAACTTGTAACATGTATATCTCATGGATAATAGTCAACATAGAGTAGTATAACAAGTACAATATGCAAGTATGTAGGAATCAATGCACAGTTCACACAAGTGTTTGCTTCTTGAGGTGGAGAGAGATAGGTGAAGCTGACTCAACATAAAAGTAAAGAGAATGGTCCTTCAAAGAGGAAAGCATCGATTGCTATATTTGTGCTAGAGCTTTTATTTTGAAAACATGAAACAATTTTGTCAACGGTAGTAATAAAGCATATGAGTTATGTACATTATATCTTACAAGTTGCAAGTCTCATGCATAGTATACTAATAGTGCCCGCACCTTGTCCTAATTAACTTGGACTACCGGATCTTTGCAATGCACATGTTTTGACCAAGTGTCACAATGGGGTACCTCCATGCCGCCTGTACAAAGGTCTAAGGAGAAAGCTCGCATTTTGGATTTCTCGCTTTTGATTATTCTCAACTTAGACATCCATACCGGGACAACATGGACAACAGATAATGGACTCCTCTTTAATGCATAAGCATGTGGCAACAATTATTATTCTCATATGAGATTGAGGATATATGTCCAAAACTGAAACTTCCACCATGGATCATGGCTTTAGTTAGCGGCCCAAAGTTCTTCTCTAACAATATGCATGCTCCAACCATGAAGGTGGTAGATCTCTCTTGCTTCAGACAAGACGGACATGCATAGCAACTCACATGATATTCAACAAAGAATAGTTGATGGCGTCCCCGGAAACATGGTTATCGCACAACAAGCAACTTAATAAGAGATAAAGTGCATAAGTACATATTCAATACCACAATAGTTTTTAAGCTATTTGTCCCATGAGCTATATATTGCAAAGGTGAATGATGGAATTTTAAAGGTAGCACTCAAGCAATTTACTTTCGAATGGCGGATAAATACCATGTAGTAGGTAGGTATGGTGGACACAAATGGCATAGTGGTTGGCTCAAGTATTTTGGATGCATGAGAAGTATTCCCTCTCGATACAAGGTTTAGGCTAGCAAGGTTATTTGAAACAAACACAAGGATGAACGGTACAGCAAAACTCACATAAAAGACATATGGTAAACATTATAAGACTCCATACCGTCTTCCTTGTTGTTCAAAACTCAATACTAGATGTTATCTAGACTCTAGAGAAACCAAATATGCAAACCAAATTAGCAAGCTCTAAGTATTTCTTCATTAATGGGTGCAAAGTATATGATGCAAGAGCTTAAACATGAGCACAACAATTGCCAAGTATCAAATTATCCAAGACATTTTAGAGTTACTACATGTAGCATTTTCCAATTCCAACCATATAACAATTTAACGAAGATGAAACTTCGCCATGAATACTATGAGTAGAGCCTAAAGACATATTTGTCCATATGCTACAGCGGAGCGTGTCTCTCTCCCATAAAGTGAATGCTAGGATCCATTTTATTCAAACAAAACAAAAAACAAAAACAAACAGACGCTCCAAGCAAAGTACATAAGATGTGACGGAATAAAAATATAGTTTCGGGGGAGGAACCTGATAATGTTGTCGATGAAGAAGGGGATGCCTTGGGCATCCCCAAGCTTAGACAGCTTGAGTCTTCTTATAATATGCAGGGGTGAACCACGGGGCATCCCCAAGCTTAGAGCTTTCACTCTCCTTGATCATATTGCATCATACTCCTCTCTTGATCCTTGAAAACTTCATCCACACCAAACTCGAAACAACTCATTAGAGAGTTAGTGCATAATAAAAATTCACATGTTCAGAGGTGACACAATCATTCTTAATACTTCTGGACATTGTATAAAGCTACTGGACATTAGTGGATCAAAGAAATTCATCCAACATAGCAAAAGAGGCAATGCGAAATAAAAGACAGAATCTGTCAAAACAGAACAGTCCGTAAAGATGGATTTTATTAGGCCAACAGACTTGCTCAAACGAAAATGCTCAAATTGAATGAAAGTTGCGTACATATCTGAGGATCATGCTCGTAAATTGGCTTAATTTTCTGAGCTACCTACGAGGAGATAGACCCAGATTCGTGACAGCAAAGAAATCTGGAACTACGCGAGTAATCCAAATCTAGTACTTACTTTTCTATCAAAGACTTTACTTGGCACAACAAAACATAAAACTAAGGTAAGGAGAGGTTGCTACAGTAGTAAACAACTTCCAAGACACAAATATAAAACAAAAATACTGTAGTAAAAACATGGGTTGTCTCCCATAAGCGCTTTTCTTTAACGCCTTTCAGCTAGGCGCGAAAGTGTATCTCAAGTGACATCGAGAGATGAAGCATCAACATCATAATTTGTTCTAATAATAGAATCATAAGGTAACTTCATTCTCTTTCTAGGGAAGTGTTCCATACCTTTCTTGAGAGGGAATTGATATTTAATATTACCTTCCTTCATATCAATAGTAGCACCAACGGTTCGAAGAAAAGGTCTTCCCTATATAATGGGGCAAGATGCATTGCATTCAATATCCAAGACAACAAAATCAACGGGGACAAGGTTATTGTTAACCATAAAATGAACATTATCAACTTTCCCCAAAGGTTTCTTTTTAGCATTATCAGCGAGATTAACATCCAAATAACGGTTTTTCAATGGTGGCAAGTCAAGCATATCATAGACTTTTTAGGCATAACGAAATACTTGCACCAAGATCACATAAAGCATTACAATCAAAATCTTTGACTCTCATTTTAATGATGGGCTCCCAACCATCCTCTAGCTTTCTAGGAATAGAAGTTTCAAGTTTTAGTTTCTCTTCTCTAGCTTTTATGAGAGCATTTGTAATATGTTTTGTGAAAGCCAAATTTATAGCGCTAGCATTGGGACTCTTAGCAAGTTTTTGCAAGAACTTTATAACTTCAGAGATGTGGCAATCATCAAAATCTAAATCATTACAATCTAAAGCAATGGGATTATCATCCCCAAGGTTGGAAAAAATTTCAGCAGTTTTATCACAAGCAGTTTCAGCAGTTTTAGCAGTTTCAGGTAATGTTGCGCGCTTTGCACTAGGAGTAGAAACATTGCCAACACCAATTATTTTACCATTGATAGTAGGAGGTGACATAGGCATCCCAAATGGGCCTTCCGGAAATAGTACCCGGGGTTTAATGAAGGCCCACTACCCGAAGAATAAGAAGATTCAGGAGCCCAAGATATATTAAGGAAAGTAGAGTTGTAATAGGAAGTGTTGTTTGTAATCTGGCGGGATGAGTTAGAAACCGTCCCGGACTCTGTAATTTGTACAAA
>NW_025900785.1:0-32774 GCF_022539505.1 Lolium rigidum | reverse complement strand
GTTATTGTTAACCACAATATGAACATTATCAACTTTCCCCAAAGGTTTCTTTTTAGCATTATCGCGAGATTAACATCCAAATAACAATTTTTCAATGGTGGCAAGTCAAGCATATCATAGACTTTTTAGGCATAACAGAAATACTTGCACCAAGATCACATAAAGCATTACAATCAAAATCTTTGACTCTCATTTTAATGATGGGCTCCCAACCATCCTCTAGCTTTCTAGGAATAGAAGTTTCAAGTTTTAGTTTCTCTTCTCTAGCTTTTATGAGAGCATTTGTAATATGTTTTGTGAAAGCCAAATTTATAGCGCTAGCATTGGGACTCTTAGCAAGTTTTTGCAAGAACTTTATAACTTCAGAGATGTGGCAATCATCAAATCCAAATCATTACAATCTAGAGCAATGGGATTATCATCCCCAAGGTTGGAAAAAATTTCAGCAGTTTTATCACAAGCAGTTTCGACGGTTTTAGCGGTTTCAGGTAATTTTGCGCGCTTTGCACTAGGAGTAGAAGCATTGCCAACACCAATTATTTTACCATTGATAGTGGGAGGTGCAGCAACATATGAATCATTAGCATTGCTAGTGGTGGTAATAGTCCAAACTTTAGCTACATTTTCCTTCTTAGCTAGTTTTTCATTTTCTTCTTTATCCCACCTAGCACGCAGTTCAGCCATTAATATTATATTCTCATTAATTCTAACTTGGATGGCATTTGCTGTAGTAACAATTTTATTTTCAATATCCCTATTAGGCATAACTTTCGATTTCAAAAGATCAACATCGAGAGGCAAGACTATCAACTCTAGAAACAAGAATATCAATTTTATTGAGCTTTTCCTCAACGGATTTGTTAAAGGCAGTTTGTGTACTAATAAATTCTTTAAGCATGGCTTCAAGTCCAGGGGTGTATTCCTATTATTGTTGTAAGAATTCCCATAAGAATTAGCATAACCGTTACCATTATTATAAGGATATGGCCTATAGTTATTACTAGAATTGTTACGATAAGCATTGTTGTTGAAATTATTATTTTTAATGAAGTTTACATCAACATGTTCTTCTTGAGCAACTAATGAAGCTAATGGAACATTATTAGGATCAACATTAGTCCTATCATTCACAAGCATAGACATAATAGCATCAACCTTATCATTCAAGGAAGAGGATTCTTCAACAGAATTTACCTTCTTACCTTGTGGAGCTCTTTCCGTGTGCCATTCAGAGTAATTAACCATCATATTATCAAGAAGCTTTGTTGCTTCACCAAGAGTGATGGACATAAAGGTACCTCCAGCAGCTGAATCCAATAAATTCCGCGAAGAAAAATTTAGTCCTCGCATAGAAGGTTTGGATGATCATCCAAGTAGTCAGTCCATGGGTTGGGCAATTTTTAACCAGAGATTTCATTCTTTCTCAAGCTTGAGCAACATGTTCATTATCTAATTGTTTAAAATTCATTATGCTACTCCTCAAAGATATAATTTTAGCAGGGGGATAATATCTACCAATAAAAGCATCCTTGCATTTAGTCCATGAATCAATACTATTCTTAGGCGAGAGATAGCAACCAATCTTTAGCTCTTCCTCTTAATGAGAAAGGGAACAATTTTAATTTTATAATGTCACCATCTACATCTTTGTATTTTTGCATTTCACATAGTTCAACAAAATTATTGAGATGGGCAGCAGCATCATCAGAACTAACACCAGAAAATTGCTCTCTCATGACAAGATTAAGTAAAGCAGGTTTAATTTCAAAGAATTCTCGCTGTAGTAGCAGGTGGAGCAATAGGTGTGCATAGGAAATCATTATTATTTGTGCTAGTGAAGTCACACAACTTAGTATTTTCAGGGTTGGCCATTTTAGCAATAGTAAATAAAGCAAACTAGATAAAGTAAATGCAAGTAAACTAATTTTTTTTGTGTTTTTGATATAGCAAACAAGACAAGTAAATAAAGTAAAGCTAGCAACTAATTTTTTTGTGTTTTGATATAAGTGCAGCAAACAAAGTAGTAAATAAAATAAAGCAAGACAAAAACAAAGTAAAGAGATTGAGAAGTGGAGACTCCCCTTGCAGCGTGTCTTGATCTCCCGGCAACGGCGCCGAGAAAAGAGCTTGATGGCGTGTATTTCACACGTTCGTTGGGCAACCCCAAGAGGAAGGTATGATGCGCACAGCAGCAAGTTTTCCCTCAGAAAGAAACCAAGGTTTATCGAACCAGGAGGAGCCAAGAAGCACGTTGAAGGTTGATGGGGGCGGGATGTAGTGCGGCGCAACACCAGAGATTCCGGCGCCAACGTGGAACCTGCACAACACAACCAAAGTACTTTGCCCCAACGAAACAGTGAGGTTGTCAATCTCACCGGCTTGCTGTAACAAAGGATTAACCGTATTGTGTGGAAGATGATTGTTTGCAGAGAAAACGGTAGAAACAAGTATTGCGGCAGATTTGTATTTCAGGTATTAAAGAATGGACCGGGGTCCACAGTTCACTAGAGGTGTCTCTCCCATAAGATAAAAGCATGTTGGGTGAACAAATTACGGTCGGGCAATTGACAAATAGAGAGGGCATAACAATGCACATACATGACATGATAAGTATAGTGACATTTAATTGGGCATTCCGACAAAGTACATAGACCGCCATCCAATCGCATCTATGCCTAAAAAGTCCACCTTCAGAGTTATCATCCGAACCCCCTCCGGTATTAAGTTGCTAAACAACGGACAATTGCATTAAGTATGGTGCGTAATGTAATCAACAACTACATCCTCGGACATAGCGCCAATGTTTTATCCCTAGTGGCAACGAGCACAACACAACCTTAGGGGTTTCGTCAGTCCCAGGTGTCAATGCAGGCATGAACCCACTATCGAGCATAAGTACTCCCTCTTGGAGTTAAAAGTAAAAACTTGGCAAGAGCCTCTACTAGAAACGGAGAGCATGCAAGATCATAAACAACACATGTATAATAACTTGATAATTAACATGACATGGTATTCTCTATCCATCGGATCCCGACAAACACAACATATAGAATTACAGATAGATGATCTTGATCATGTTAGGCAGCTCACAAGATCCAACAATGAAGCACAATGAGGAGAAGACAACCATCTAGCTACTGCTATGGACCCATAGTCCGAGGGTGAACTACTCACTCATCACTCCGGAGGCGACCATGGCGGTGTAGAGTCCTCCGGGAGATGAATCCCCTCTCCGGCAGGGTGCCGGAGGAGATCTCCGGAATCCCCCGAGATGGGATCGGCGGCGGCGTCTCGATAAGGTTTTCCGTATCGTGGTTTTTCGCATCGGGGGTTTCGCGACGGAGGCTTTAAGTAGGCGGAAGGGCGAGTCGGGGGGCTAACGAGGGCCCACGCTATAGGTCGGCGCGGCCGAGGCTTGGGCCGCGCCGCCCTATGGTTTGGCCACCTCGTGGCCCCACTTCGTGTGTTCTTCGGTCTTCTGGAAGCTCCGTGGAAAAATAGGGCCACTGGGTCTTCGTTTCGTCCAATTCGAGAATATTTCGTTACTAGGATTTACGAAACCAAAAACAGCGAGAAAACAGGAGCGGCACTTCGGCATCTTGTTAATAGGTTAGTTCCAGAAAATGCACGAATATTACATAAAGTGTGCATAAAACATGTAGGTATCATCAATAATATGGCATAGAACATAAGAAATTATCGATACGTCGGAGACGTATCAGCGTCCTGGAATAAGCGCACTTTGGTTTGGCGATATTAAGTCCCCAAGCATTGGCCTCACTCTATTAACCAGACATTTTGCTACTACTTTATATAGCACTGTACAAAGACTTATGGGTCTAAATTCTTTCAGTTCTGCTGGGTGGTCCACCTTTGGTATCAAAACAATCGTGGCTTCATTAACTCCATCCGGCATATGTCCAGTATCAAAAAAGAGTTTTATGGCTGCAATGATTTCCTTTTTCATCAGGCCCCGATTCCTTTGATAAAAGCGTTCAGGGAAGCCGTCTGGTCCAGGTGCCTTCAGCGGCCCAATTTGGAATAGGGGGTCTGATATTTCATCATCAGTAAAAGGTCGAGTTAGGGTATCATTCATATCATCTGTGATCTTCCTGTCTATTAAACGTAATAGTCCATCTGGGTTGATACTAGGATCTTTAGTGAACAGCTCCTTAAAATAAGACGTTGCCATTCTCTCCATATCAGTGGGAGCTGTTTGCCAAGCTCCGTTGGCATCTTTGAGTCTCTTTACTTTGTTTTTTCTTGCTCTCCATACATCTTTCTGGTGGAAAAACCTTGTGTTCCTATCCCCTTCTTTTAGCCACGCAACACGGGACCTTTGTAGCCATAATATTTCTTCCCTATATAATAGTTCATCAATAATTTCAGAGGTCCTTCTTATCTCTTCTTTGTTAATATCACCAACATTACTTATAATGAGGTTTTCCCGCTTTCTCCTATGCTTGTCTAGCTCATGGAGTACATTGCCGAATTTTTTCTTGCTCCATCCCTGTAGCTTGACCATCAGGTTCTGCAGTTTATTCATGACGCCATATAAATCCTTCTTCTCGCCTTGGTCTGTCCATAGTTGTTCGACTACTTCAGGCAATTCACCAGCGCGCTCCCATAGAATCTCATACTGTCGTGACAATTGTCGAAGTGGCATACGATGTTCCTGCTGAAATTTAACCAAGATCATTAGATGGTCCGAACAAGGAGTAATTATGTGGTTTACTTCTGCCTCACTATAGAGATTCCGCCAAGTCCGGTCAGCAACCGCTCGGTCCAAGCGGACCTTAACATTATTGTGACCTTGCCTCTTATTATCATAAGTGTACGGCAACCCAATGAACCCCAAATCAGATAAACCACAAATTTGCAGAGTATCCCGGAAGGCCATCATTAGGTTTTTCGCCCGGGGAACTCTAGAGAAATGCTCAAATTGCCACAGCGCCTCAGTAAAGTCTCCTAGTACTAGCCAAGGTAAATCAGACTCACTTTTTAGATCTTGTAATTTAGACCAGAACTGATGTCTATTTTCCACTCTAGGTTCACCATACACACACTTGAGCCTCCACATAGGTTCCTCAGGTGAGAAACGGATATACGCATCAATAACATTTTTATTCATGAACTTTATCTCGACGTACATGTTTTCATGCCAAAAGAGGGCTAAACCCCTACTCAAGCCTTCTGCTCACACCAGCAAAGCCTCGAAGACCTAAACGACACCTAAGACGCCTAACTTTCTTTTTATTCTGTCTAGTTTCACAAAGAAAAATTAACCTAGGATGCAGAGATTTGCATATAGACACTAACTCATGAACTGTCGAGGCTCCTCCCGCGCCCCGGCAGTTCCATCCCACACAATTCATTGCTCCTGGCGAGACCACACATTTGGTCTCGCCAGGTTACCGGCAGGCTCGTGTCCGGTATTTGTCGTCTTCTTGGTTCTTCTGTATACCACGTCCATGTGGCGTTGTCCCGCTTGTCCATGCTCCGGGTCTTGCATATTCCCTTACTTCGGCGTCCCTCCTATTCTTTTCCTTCATAGTTCAGGCCTAGGGAAAGTTCTAGCCTCCCCCTTGTACCTCCTGCTCTTCTGCCGTCTTTTCCCGAGGACAGTATCAACCGTCGACATTGAGAGATCATTTAGAGAGCCAAAAGATACCTGAAGACTGGACAGGCCTGTAGGGATGGGATCATGTCACTAGGTCTCGGTCCATGCTCCCTTGTACTGCCATCCGATACAGCTCCTTGTCTTGGTTTCAAGCGCTTCATATGGGCCAACATATCTGTTGTCATTGTGATCTGCACCTGATGCCCATGATCAGCATCAGTACCCTGCCCTTCATCATCCGGGAACTGAATGATGGGTTGTGAGGCATCTCTGCCCCCCAGGCGTGAAGGGAAAAGTGCATCTTGGCTTGGCATCGTCATGGCATCAACCTTGGCAGCGAGGTTCAACTCCACTTCATTTAGAGCCGGTGTTCCTACTCCTTCCATACCATCATATGCTGCCGCAGGGTTATTCGGACCATCTGTCGCCGGTTGGATGATAGGGTCATCCATCAAAGCGGCATCTCATCTACAGCCGAGTCAGATTGGGAGTGTACTCGATCTGGTGTGACCCTATTGCGTCACCGCTCTTGTGATTGTCGTCGGTCAAAGTGTTTATATGATTCAGCACTCCCAAAGCTTGCAAAGCTCAGCTCTCGCCTGGCTGAAGCTTGTTCTTCAGGTGGCACAAAGTAGGTGCGATGCTCAAACTTCTTATAAGGGCTACATCGCAGTTCATGGGCATCATAATCCAGTGACGGTGCTCCCAGCCTTCTATTCTCACATTCATCCGTTTTATGCCCCATAAAACAACAATGGGAACAGTAGTACGGCACACGCTCATACTTCAGTTTAAAAACTTTCAACTCTATAGGTTTGCCCTTAACACCGGTGGTTATCCGCGTTTGGAGGCGCCGGTCATACGGTAGTTGCACCCGTACTCGCAGAAATTCCTTCTTGTCCTGCTCGGTTGCCGGTACATCAACCTCCATTGCCTCACCCAAACTGTTGCCATACCTTCTTCCCCATGCATCATCCTGTTTTCCCCAGGGTACATCATATATCCGAACCCACACTGGAACTGAGTTCAGTTTTGATTCAGATGGTTGAGCAGCTTCGTCCAGGTCCTTGAGGATCAACGCATGTTGGTTAAAGATCCAAGGTCCTCCACGCTTCACAAATTCATAATCTCCTTTTGAAAACAGAGTAACAATGTAGTTGTTCTTCCCCTTTTCAGAGTATCTAATACTAGTACGGAGATGCCAAACCTCTTTGATGAATCTGTTGAACATCGCGCGAGTGTGATGACCCACAAGTATAGGGGATCGCAACAGTCTTCGAGGGAAGTAAAACCCAAATTTATTGATTTGACACAAGGGGAGACAAAGAATACTTATAAGCCTTAACAACTGAGTTGTCAATTCAGCTGCACCTGGAAAAGCACTAGTAACAGGGGTGATGTGAAAGCGACGAGTAATATGAGAGCAATAGTAACGAGTAACACGGCGACGATACTAGTAACACAGAGGCAATGGCACCAGAAAATAGTTGATACCAGTTCTAATGGCATATAGGACCGAGTGAGTATTTGATGATGAAAGATGGACCGGGGTTCCCAGCTATCTACATTAGTGGTAACTCTCCAATAACAAGTGTTGGGTGAACAAATTACAGTTGGGCAATTGATAGGATTGAAATAGCATTAAGACAGAACATCCAGTCTATTAATTATAAATAGGCATGTTTTCCATATATAGTCATACGTGCTCGCAATGAGAAACTTGCACAACATCTTTTGTCCTACCAGCCGGTGCCAGCCGGGCTCAAGGGAATCTACTGGTAATTAAGGTACTCCTTTTAATAGAGCACCGGAGCAAAGCATTAACACTTGGTGAAAACATGTGATCCTCATATCTAAGCCACCCCCTCTAGTTATCCCAATTGCTATCACTCTGGGGCCTCGGGTTCCGGACATAGACATGTGCAAACAACTTGTAGATACAGTCTAAGCAATAATTATAGAGCTTAAATCTAAGATCATGCCACTCTTGCACTAGTGACAAGCATTAAACACAACAAGATTGCAGCAACAATAACTTCACAAACTTATATAGATAGACTGATCATAATGTAACAATTCATCGGATCCCAACAAACACAACACCGATTACATCAGATGGATCTCAATCATGTAAGGCAGCTCATGAGATCATTGTATTGAAGTACATGGGAGAGAGAGAGTACCAACTAGTTACTGCTAGAACCCGTAGTCCATGGGGGAACTACTCACGGAGCATGATGGAGGCGGTGTCGTCGATGGAGAAGGCTCCGGGGGTCGATCCCCGTCCCGGCAGGGTGCCGAAACAGGAACTTCTGACCCCCGAAACTAGGTTTCGCGATGGCGGCGGCGCTCCGGGAGTCTTTCTGGAGTATGATGGATCTCTGTAGGGTTTTCGCGTCGCGAGGGAATATATAGGCGAAAGGGCGGCGCGAGGGGGTGCCCGAGGGGCCCACCCCATATGGCGGCGCCCCCCCCCCCCTTGGTTGCGCCCCCTATGGTCTGGAGGCCGTGAGCCTCCCCCTGGCTTGCCCTTCTGGCTCCGTGTGTCCCTCGGAAAAATAGGAGGTTTGGCTTTTGTTTCGTCGAATTCCGAGAATATTGCCCGAACAGCTTTCCTGGAACCAAAAACAGCAGAAAACAGGAACTGGCACTGTGGCATCTTGTTAATAGGTTAGTGATACGTCTCAAACGTATCTATAATTTCTTATGTTCCATGCTACTTTTATGATGATACTCATATGTTTTATACAGATTATATGTCATTATTATGCATTTTCCGGCACTAACCTATTGACGAGATGCCGAAGAGCCGATTCTGTTGTTTTCTGCTATTTTTGGTTTCAGAAATCCTACAAAGGAAATATTCTCGGAATTGGATGAAATCAACGCCCAGGGGCCTATTTTCCACGAAGCTTCCAGAAGACCGGAGGAGATACGAAGTGGGGCCACGGGGCGCCGCCACACTAGGGCGGCGCGGCCTACAGGGGGCCCGCGCGGCCCTAGCGTGTGGGGCCCCCGTGACGCCCCCTGACCTACCCTTCCGCCTACTTAAAGCCTTCGTCGCGAATACCCCGATGCGAGAGCCACGATACGGAAAACCTTCCGGAGACGCCGCCGCCGCCAATCCCATCTCGGGGGATTCGGGAGATCGCCTCCGGCACCCTGCCGGAGAGGGGAATCATCTCCCGGAGGTCTCTTCATCGCCATGATCGCCTCCGGATCGATGTGTGAGTAGTCCACCCCTGGACTATGGGTCCATAGCAGTAGCTAGATGGTTGTCTTCTCCTCATTGTGCTATCATGTTAGATCTTGTGAGCTGCTTATCATGATCAAGATCATCTATCTGTAATCCTACATGTTGTGTTTGTTGGGATCCGATGAATATTGAATACTATGTCAAGTTGATTATCAATCTATCATATATGTTATTTATGTTCTTGCATGCTCTCCGTTGCTAGTAGAGGCTGCGGCCAAGTTGATACTTGTGACTCCAAGAGGGAGTATTTATGCTCGATAGTGGGTTCATGCCTCCATTAAATGCAGGGACGGTGATAGAAAGTTCTAAGGTTGTGGATGTGCTGTTGCCACTAGGGATAAAACATCGATGCTTTGTCTAAGGATATTTGTGTTGATTACATTACGCACCATACTTAATGCAATTGTCTCGTTGTTTGCAACTTAATACTTGGAAGGGTTCGGATGATAACTCTGAAGGTGGACTTTTTAGGCATAGATGCATGTTTGGATAGCGGTCTATGTACTTTGTCGTAATGCCTCGATTAAATCTCATAGTACTCATCATGATATATGTATGTGCATTGTTATGCCTTCTTCATTTGTCAATTTCCCAAGCTGTAATTTGTTCACCCAACATCTGTTTATCTTATGGGAGAGACACCACTAGTGAACTGTGGACCCCGGTCCAATTCTTTACATCTGAAATACAATCTACTGCAATTGTTCTTTACTTTTCTTCGCAAACAAACGTCATCATCCACAGTATACATCTAATCCTTTGTTTACAGCAAGCCGGTGAGATTGACAACCTCACCGTTACGTTGGGGCAAAGTACTTTGATTGTGTTGTGCGGGTTCCACGTTGGCGCCGGAATCCACGGTGTTGCGCCGCACTACACTCCGCCACCAACAACCTTCACGTGCTCCTTGACTCCTACTGGTTCGATAACCTTGGTTTCTTACTGAGGGAAAACTTGCTGCTGTGCGCATCACACCTTCCTCTTGGGGTTCCCAACGGACGTGTGTCTTACACGCTATCAAGCAACTTTTTCTGGCGCCGTTGCCGGGGAGATCAAGACACGCTGCAAGGGGAGTCTCCCACATCCAATCTCTTTACTTTGTTTTTGTCTTGCTTTACTTTATTTTATTTACTGTTTTGTTTGTTCTCTATATCAAAAATACAAAAAAAATTAGTTGCTAGATTTACTTTATTTACTGTCTTGTTTGCATTCTCTATATTAAAAACACAAAAAATTAGTTACTTGCATTTACTTCATTTAGTTTGCTTTATTTACTACTGCTAAAATGAATACTCCTGAGAACACTAAGTTGTGTGATTTCACTAGTTAGGCTTAATGGAAAACAACAAAAATATTAGAGATCTTTATAGTATTTATCTTGAGTTAGGACATGAGGTGTTTGAAGAGAAAATTAAAAAACCCATGGAACTTTGTTTGCAAAATAGTTGTAGCAATGTTATTAGCATGAACTCTTTGGACACTATTATTGCTAATGCTATGGAAGAATTTAAGCTTGGGGAAGCTGGTTTTGATGAGCATGATATTTTTAGTCCCCCAAGCATGGAGGAGAGAATTTACTTTGATGACACTTTTCCTCCCATTTATGATGATAGTGGTATTTTGGTGCCACCTACTATTGAGGATAAAGTTTATTATGATTATAGTATGCCTCCTACATTTGATGGTTATGGTGATGAGAATAATAATGATAGCTACTTTGTTGAATTTGCTCCCACTACAATTAATAAGAATGACTATGCTTATGTTGGGAGTAGTAATTATTTTATGCATGAGACTCATGATAAGAATGCTTTATGTGATAGTTATATTGTTGAGTTTGTTCATGATGCTACTGTAAATTATTATGAGAGAGGAAAATATGGTTGTAGAAATTTTCATGTTACTAAAACACCTCTCTATACGCTGAAATTTTTGAAGTTACACTTGTTTTGTCTTCCTATGCTATTCACTTTGTTCTTCATTGACTTGTTTATTTACAAGATTCCTTTTCATAGGAAGTGGGTTAGGCTTAAATTTGTTTCATACTTGCTTTTTGATGCTCTCTTTGCTTCAACTCTCATCCTTATGCAAGTGCATCATTAAATTTCTCGAGCCCATCTTAATGGCTATAAAGAAAGCACTTCTTGGGAGATAACCCATGTTTTTATTTTTCTACTGTTTTGTTGAGTCTTGGAAGTTGTTACTACAGTAGCAACCTCTCCTTATCTTTATTTTATTGCATTGTTGTGCCAAGTAAAGTTTTTGATAGTAGGGTCAATACTAGATTTGGATTACTGCGCAGGAACAGATTTCTTGCTGTCACGAAATTGAGCCGCTCCTGCTGTAGAAAATTTATAAAAATCTTCCAATTTACGTGCGTGATCCTCAGATATGTACGCAACTTTAATTCAATTTGGGCATTTTCATCTGAGCAAGTCTGGTGCCTCAAAAAAATTCGATTACGGACTGTTCTGTTTTGACAGATTCTGCCTTTTATTTCGCATTGCCTGTTTTGCTATGTTTGATGGATTTCTTTGTTCCATTAACTTTCAGTAGCTTTGTGCAATGTCCAGAAGTGTTAAGAATGATTATGTCACCTCTGAATATATGAATTATGCACTGACCCTCTAATGAGATTGTTTTGAGTTTGGTTTGGAGGAAGTTTTCAAGGGTCAAGAGAGGAGGATGATACAATATGATCAAGAAGAGTGAAAAGTCAAAGCTTGGGGATGCCCCCGTGGTTCATCCCTGCATATTTTAAGAAGACTCAAGCATCTAAGCTTGGGGATTCCCAAGGCATCCCTTCTTCATCGACAACTTATCAGGTCACCTCTAGTGAAACTATATTTTTATTCCGTCACATCTTATGTGCTTTACTTGGAGCGTCTGTTTGTTTTTGTTTTTGTTTTTTGTTTGAATAAAATCGGATCCTAGCATTCCTTGTTTGGGATAGAGACACGCTCCGCTGTTTCGTATGAACACATATGTTCTTAGCTTTATTCTTAATGTTCATTGCGAAAGTTGAACTATTTCATTCATTGTTATATGGTTGGAAACGGAAAATACCGCATGTGGTAAATGGTATAATGTCTTGAATAATGTGATACTTGGCAATTGTTGTGCTCATATAGATCATGTTTAAGCTCTTGCATCATGTACCTTGTACCCATTAATGAAGAACAACATAGAGCTTGTTAAAATTTGGTTTGCATGATTGGTTTCTCTAGAGTCTAGATATTTTCTGGTTGAGGTGTTTGAACAACAAGGAGACAATGTAAAGTCTTATAGTACTTACAATATGTTCATATGTGAGCTTTGCTGCACCTTTTATACTTGAGTTTGCTTCAAACAACCTTGCTAGCCTAGCCTTGTATTGAGAGGAATTCTTCTCGTGCATCCAAATCCTTGAGCCAAAAACTATGCCATTTGTGTCCACCATACCTACCTACCACATGGTATTTCTCTGCCATTCCAAAGTACATTACTTGAGTGCTACCTTTAAAATTCTATTCTTTGTCTTTGCAATATATAGCTCATGGGAAAATAGTCTTAAAAACTATTGTGGTGAAGAATATGTACTTATGTGTCTTATTTCTTAATAAGTTGCTTGTTGAGCGGTAACCATGTTTCTGGGGACGCCATCAACTTTTACACCTTTGTTGAATATCATGTGAGTTGCTATGCATGTTCGTCTTGTCTGAAGTAAGGGCGATTTTCATGATCAAAAGGTTTGAGTATGCGTATTGTTAGAGAAGAACATTGGGCCGCTAACTAAAGCCATGATTCATGGTGGAAGTTTCAGTTTGGACAATTAATCCTCAATCTCTTATGAGAATATTATCTGTTGTTGAATGCTTATGCATTAAAGAGGAGTCCATTATCCGTTGTCTATGTTGTCCCGGTATGGATGTCTAAGTTGAGAATAATCAAAAGCGAGAAATCTAATGCGAGCTTTCTCCTTAGACCTTTGTACGAGGCGGCATAGAGGTACCCCTTTGTGACACTTGGTTGAAACATATGCTATGCAATGATAATCCATGTTAATCCAAGCTAATTAGGACAAGGTGCGAGCATTATTGGTATACTATGCATGAGGCTTACAACTTATAGGATATCTTATACATAACACATGGATGAAAGCCCGGTGATCAGGTGGGTACGTGCGCACGCGGTTTACATCCAACACGTGTCTCACGCCGTGTGTTGTGCCATTGGGCTGTGTCCCACAATCTAATTCCCCCGGACGATACCACGCCTCGCATTGTGGGATGTGTCCCACAATCTGCCCAGTGATTCGTACTTTTTTGATTCCTCTTTGACCATGTCACACGAGGGATACAGTAACCACAGTAGCTAATCTCAGAATAAAAGTCGCCACCGCTGGCCAGAGCCCACCGCTCGAATAAAAATCCCCACCTCTACGTGCTACCGCCACCGGCCCAGAATCAAACGCCGCCAAAATCGCTCTTCCGTCCTGCCGCTCCTGCGGCCAAGGATCAGAGCGCCGGCTCCCTGGGCCTAACCATCGCCTCCATTAACCAGCTCCAGATATCAGTGCAGCCCGCAGACACGGCATGATCGAGCACCATCGAGCGACTCTGCCATGCGGGACCGAGGACCTGGAGCCTCACACCGCCAATCCGCCATCCCGTCCGGGTGCCCCAACGCCAAGGCTGTGAGACGGAGGTCTCGGACGATGTCCGAGTCGACCACGCCGGCGGCAGAAATCCGTGCGCTCGTGGTCGACGGTTGTCCACGTGATGCGGGTACGGCTGACGAGATCTCGTGAATCCAGAGCATCGGACGGAGCCTCCCATCGTCGAGCGGGTGCGGGACTAGTTCGATTCGAGTAGATCTCGAGCGGGAGAGGGAGTAGCGTGCGCATCGCGTGACAGTTGCAGCGGCGTGGGAGATCCGCCGCGTCGGCCTGCGAGCCAGACCTGGAGAATGAGTGGCTCCCCCACCCTCAACTCGAGCCGGGCCGCCTCCTTTCCTTCCCCAGTCGATGGACTGCGTGGACACTGGCGTGCCAGGTCCTCGTCTCCTACCTCCGAGGCCCAAATCCACGCTGCATCCTCTGATAGTCTGATTCCGTTGACCGGCGACCCTGGAGGGGCAATGGAGGTGTCTTCGCTGCTGGGCGGGCGAGGTGTCGCTGCTAGGGCCGGCGGCAAGGTGCTGCTGTTGGGGCCGATGAGGTGCCGTTGCGGGAGCCAACGAGGTGCCGCTGCGGCTGGGGCTGGCGGCCGGCGATCCGTTGGGCGAGCGGCACCGAGCTGGGCGTGATGCAAGGAAGAAGCTTGGCTGGGTGAGCAGCACCTCGGCGGCCACGCGGGGCAGCGGCGTGGGGCGCAGCACTCGGGTGTGGTCGCGGGAAAGAAGGGGGCCTATCCCGGGAAGAAGAGGAGCGATCGATCGATTGTGGAATAATCGGAGCGATGGCGTATGTATTTCGAGCTCGGGGGATCGATTGATCTGTGCTTTGTTTTGGAGAAGAAAGTCGATTTCGTTCTTGAATGATTACTCGCTTACTTGTTGGTTTTGGTTGGAGTATTTGGTGTTTAGTTAATTATCGCTGGAGATTTATTTTGTCTTGTTATTTAAATAGAAGTAGATATTAATTAGCCATTAATTTACAGAGAGAAAATAATTGCTTACCTAGAACTCTCTCGTAACTACAACAACAACAACACAGTGCCATAAGATATAGAGTACCAGATTTTCTTTATTCTCTTCATCAAACGGGTCCCATCCATGCATGCACTCTCTTTTGGAACCGTGTTCTCACCGTGAGCCTCACCGTGAGTCAGGAGAAAAATCCAACGGTGGTGAAGAATATCCAACGGCAATAGAGGCATGCACACGTACCCACCTGATCACCAAATCCACGTTCCATAACACATATGCTTTATTACTACCGTTGACAAAATTGTTTCTTGTTTTCAAAATGAAAAGCTCTAGCACAAAAATAGTAATCCATGCTTCCCTCTGCGAAGGGCCATTCTTCTACTTTATTGTTGAGTCGGTTTACCTATTCCTTCTATCTCGAAGCAAACACTTGTATCAACTGTGTGCATTGATTCTTACATGTTTACCTATTGCACTTGTTATATTACTTTGTGTTGACAATTATCCATGAGATATATATGTTGAAGTTGAAAGCAACCGCTGAAACTTATATCTTCCTTTGTGTTGCTTCAATGCCTTTACTAAGAATTTATTGCTTTATGAGTAACTCTTATGAAAGTCTTATTGATGCTTGTCTTGAAAGTATTATTCATGAAAATTCTTTGCTATATGATTCATTTGTTTACTCATTATCTTCATCATTGCTTCGAATCGCTGCATTCATCTCATATGCTTATAATAGTATGATCAAGATTATGATAGCATGTCACTTCAGAAATTATCTTTGTTATCGTTTACCTACTCGAGGGCGAGTAGGAACTTAGCTTGGAGATGCTTGATACGTCTCAAACGTATCTATAATTTCTTATGTTCCATGCTACTTTTATGATGATACTCACATGTTTTATACACATTATATGTCATTATTATGTATTTTCTGGCACTAACCTATTGACGAGATGCCGAAGATCCAGTTGCTATTTTCTGCTGTTTTTGGTTTCAGAAATCCTACAAAGGAAATATTCTCGGAATTGGACGAAATCAACGCCCATGGGCCTATTTTTCCACGAAGCTTCCAGAAGACCGGAGGAGATACGAAGTGGGACCACGGGGCGCCGCCACACTAGGGCGGCGCGGCCTAGAGGGGGCCCGCGCGGCCCTAGCGTGTGGGGCCCCCGTGACGCCCCCTGACCTGCCCTTCCGTCTACTTAAAGCCTTCGTCGCGAATACCCCGGTACCGAGAGCCACGATACGGAAAACCTTCCAGAGACGCCGCCGCCGCCAATCCCATCTCGGGGGATTCAGGAGATCGCCTCCGGCACCCTTCCGGAGAGGGGAATCATCTCCCGGAGGTCTCTTCATCGCCATGATCGCCTCCGGATCGATGTGTGAGTAGTCCACCCCTGGACTATGGGTCCATAGCGGTAGCTAGATGGTTGTCTTCTCCTCATTGTGCTATCATGTTAGATCTTGTGAGCTGCCTATCATGATCAAGATCATCTATCCGTAATCCTACATGTTGTGTTTGTTGGGATCCGATGAATATTGAATACTATGTCAAGTTGATTATCAATCTATCATATATGTTATTTATGTTCTTGCATGCTCTCCGTTGCTAGTAGAGGCTACGGCCAAGTTGATACTTGTGACTCCAAGAGGGAGTATTTATGCTCGATAGTGGGTTCATGCCTCCATTAAATGCGGGACGGTGGCGAGAAATTTCTAAGGTTGTGGATGTGCTTTGTTGCCACTAGGGATAAAACATCGATGCTTTGTCTAAGGATATTTGTGTTGATTACATTACGCATCATACTTAATGCAATTGTCCGTTGTTTGCAACTTAATGCTGGAAGGGGTTCGGATGATAACTTTGAAGGTGGACTTTTTAGGCATAGATGCATCTTTGGATAGCGGTCTATGTACTTTGTCGTAATGCCCTGATTAAATCTCATAGTACTCATCATGATATATGTATGTGCATTGTTATGCCTTCTTTATTTGTCAATTGCCCAACTGTAATTTGTTCACCCAACATCTGTTTATCTTATGGGAGAGACACCACTAGTGAACTGTGGACCCCGGCCCAATTCTTTACATCTGAAATACAATCTCTCGCAATTGTTCTTTCTTGTTCTTCGCAAACAAACATCATCATCCACACTATACATCTAATCCTTTGTTTACGGCAAGCCGGTGAGATTGACAACCTCACTGTTACGTTGGGGCAAAGTACTTTGATTGTGATGTGCAGGTTCCACGTTGGCACCGGAATCCCTGGTGTTGCGCCGCACTACACTCCGCCACCAACAACCTTCATGTGCTCCTTGATTCCTACTGGTTCGATAACCTTGGTTTCTTACTGAGGGAAAACTTGCTGCTGTGCGCATCACACCTTCCTCTTGGGGTTCCCAACGGACGTGTGTCTTACACGCTATCAGTTAGTCCCAGAAAATGTATAATAATGGTATATAATGCATATAAAACATGTGACAATGATACATAAAACAGGCATGAAACATCAGAATTTATAGATACGTTTGAGACGTATCAAGCATCCCCAAGCTTAGTTCCTACTCGTCCTCGAGTAGGTAAACGATAAAAAAGAATAATTTCTGAAGTGACATGCTACCAACATAATCCTGATCCAATAATGATGTAAGGCATGTGAACTGAGATCAAATCATTCAAAGCAAATGTCTATAGTTGATATAAGAGATAATAAAGCAAGTTAGTCAAACAAGTTAAAAGTTTTTGTGAATGATTACTTTAAAGACATGAAACCGTACAAGGTTCATTAAAGATGTTTTAAGTATCCAGTGTAGGAGTTCTATCCTTCATTCCAAGCATCAAGTAAATTTTCACAACATAGAAGGATTCAGTCAAGTAAAAATAAACATGAACGTCATGAATCAAGCTGTTTCGAAGCCTACTCAACCGGTGAGCGCAAGCATTTGGCATTGGCACCAGGATGTTATGGCAAAAAGAACATTAATGGGGGTTTGGAAGGCCAATGGAAGAAAGTCTCACAAAGCTATAAGTGATCATTAGACAAGAGGAAGTCTTATAATCGAAGCTATGTAAGGATTAGTGATTGCCATGCAACGGATGCACATAGAGCTATATGTGTATGAAAGCTCTCCAATGGAACTAGTGGGGGTGCATCCAACTTGGTTGCTCACGAAGACCTAGAGCACTTTTGAGGAAGCTCATCATTGGAATATACAACCCAAGTTCTATAGTGTAAATTCCCCACATAGTTATACTAGTAAAACATGAAAACTCTCTCACATGGAGTATAGGTGCTAAACATGAGCACAAATGATGACTATGAATACTGCAGGTGCTAAAACATGAGCACAAGTGTGGATAAAGAATAGTAATGTTGCCCCTTTTTCTTTATTCTTTTTTTTCCTTTTTTTCTATTTGTTTTCCTTTTTCTGTTTCTCTTTTCGATGGCCTCCATGGCTCTTTTCACCTTTAGGGGCAACATCCTAATGACAACACACTTTTTGGTACAAATAACTCATAATGAACAAAACATGATGTATAAAACTGTATGCCTGCGCGATGTAGCGAGGATGTGCAATGATCTAGCGTAACATGGGTAAACCACACATCAGCTGTATAGAATCACGCAAAGCAATATATAAATGATGAATGACAACAAGTCATGTAATGTAAAATGGAAGTTGCATGGCAATATATCTCGGAACAGCTATGGAAATGTTGTGGTAGGTAGGTATGGTGGCTGTTTTGAGGAAGATGTATGGGCTTATGTGTAGGAGAACAAGAGAAAGTCCTCCCACGGGTTTGGATCTACTGGCGAAGTATGCACAACTCTCAATGTGAGCAGAAGGCAATGCACAACACTGAAGAGGCTAGCAAATTTGGATGGTGGAAGTGCCAAAAACCGTAGCTTAACATTAGTCAAAAAGAACTCACAAGCTTAATGCAAACGACTAGCAGGTTCAACATTAAGAGCATGATTAAATTTCACTCCAAGGAGGGCCGTTCATGGCGGCACAAGTACCCCGCTAGCTCCCTCGACCTTCAGCACAACTTAGTTATTACGATGAACCTTTAGACATGGAAAGCTATCAAGTCCAACTACACCTTCAACAATTTTATAGAGTTTGTAGTACGGTACAAGCTTAAAGACGACAATCCACTACTAATTTTAACTTAATTAACCAGCAAGCTTTACCATCTAACTACCTCAAAACGTTTGCAAAGAATCAGGTTATCAAAGCTCAATGATCTACAAGATTATGCAAGTATTTCATTATACCACTACCACATGCAACATTTTCTGAACCAACCAAATAACAGTCAATGCTGAGGTTTTCAGCTTTCGCCATGAACATGAATAATAAATTAAGAACACAAGTGTTCAAATGAAAAAGCGGAGGGTGTCTCTCTCCCACACAAGGATTGCTAGGATCCGAATTTATTCAAACACAAACAAAATGAAAAGCACACAGACGCTCCAAGTAAAGCACATATGATGTGGAAGAATTAAAATATAGTTTCACTAGAGATGACCTGATAAGTTGTTGATGAAGAAGGGGATGCCTTCGGCATCCCCAAGCTTAGACGCTTGAGTCTTCTTGAAATATGCTTGGGTGACCCACGGGGGCATCCCCAAGCTTAGGCTCTTCACTCTTCTTGATCACATTATATCACCCTTCTCTCTTGACCCTTGAAAACTTCTACCACACCAAACTTCTCATAAACTTCATTAGAGGGGTTAGTACTCAAAAAACTTTAATCCACTTTAATTCTGTAGTGAAACATTGCAAGAACTCAATAGAACATTAGCTACAGCTCTCCATGTCTAGAAAGCCTTACTTAAAGTCCACAAGAGACAATGCAAAAAACAGAGACAGAATCTGTCAAAACAGAACAGCGAGTAAACATGAATTTTTTCGAGGTACTTCCGTTGCTCAAATCAGAAAACTCAAAACTAATGAAAGTTGCGTACATATCTTAGGATAACGCATGAATTTTTTCAGGATTTTACGATTCTTCTACAGAGAGAAAAACTCAAATTCGTGACAGCTAAAAATCTGTTTATGCGCAGAAATCCAAATCTAGTATCAACTTTCTATTAGAGACTTTACTTGGCACAACAATGCGATAAAATAAAGATACAAAGGCATTGCTACAGAAGTAAACAACACCTTTACTCAAAAATAAAACAAAAATTGCAGAAATAAAATAATGGGTTGTCTCCCATAAGCGTTTTTCTTTAACGCCTTTCAGCTAGGCGCAGAAGATTTTAATGATGCTCACATGAAAATAGAAAATGAAGAAAAAGGAGCATCAAGAAGCAAATTCAAAACACATTTACGCCTAACCCACTTCCTATGCATAGGAATCTTGTACACAAATAAATTCAAAAAGAACAAAGTGACAAGCATAGGAAGATAAAACAAGAGTAACTTCAAAAGTTTTAGCATATAGAGAGGTGTTTTAGTACCATGAAAACTTCTACAACCATATTTTACTCTCTCATAATAATTTTCAGTAGCTTCATGAATAAACTCAACAATATAACTATCACATAAAGCATGTTTTTCATGATCCACAAACACATAATTTTTATCAAGCTCAAAAATAATGGGATTAAAACTTTCAAAACCACTTTTATCAATAATATAACAAGATGATTGATCAATCTCAAAAGATATGGGACTACTAGATGAAGTCAAGACCTTTCCAATCCCATTTTCATTAGTGGTACAATTAATATTATCAAGTAACATAGGACCATCATCTAGAGCTTTATCATAAACATTTGCTAAGCAAAACTCTTTAGTACCATGCATTTCGATATCAGGCACAAACAAAGCATTATCATAAGATTTATTAAAATAGCATGGATTATCATAGATAACAGTAGCATAATTATTCTCATAAGTTTTACTCATAGGGAATATTTCAAGAGAATCTACAGGAACATAACATTCATCCTCCTTTGGTAAGCATGGAGGACAATCAAATAGTGTAAGAGATAAAGAGTTACTCTCATTAGAAGGTTGGCATGGGTAGCTAATCCATTCTTCCTCCTTTTGTTCATCACTCTCCTCCTCTTTTTCATCTAATGAGCTTTCTGGTTCAGCAATTTCTTCTTCCACAGGTTCCTGCAAATTGTGAGTGCATTCTTGTGGATGAATGAGTCTCTCTTTATAATCAATGATATAAGAATTATTGCTGTAATGTTCTATGCAATAATCAAGGATAGAAGAGACATAATCTTTAAGATCATTACAAGCAACACAGGTTTCATAATTTTTAGACATGAAGGATTCTATTTCAGAAGCTCCCATAAATAAAACAAATTGTTCTACTTCTTCAAATCCAAGATGAATATAGTTATTCCAATGATAGTTCGTAGTTAAAACTTATTTACTAAAGCCACATTGAAATTTAAGATGTTTAGTATCCTGTTCAGAGCAACAACTTATATCATGGCGTTTAAGCAAGATTTTAGCAATTGTATTCAATTTTTCTAACACGACACTCATGACTTTACCCTTTCTTGATTCTCTATAATTCATATATAATTCTATAAGCTCCATACAGGTTGTGGGTTCTTCCATAACAACGGTTTTTAATTTTTCGGTTTTTCAAATTTTTATGGATTTTCGGGTATATAAGAAAAATAAAACTAGACAAAAACAAACTAGACAAAAGTAAACTAAGCAAAATAATACTAGACAGAAATAAACTAAGCACAAATAAACTAGACAAAAGTAAACTAAGCAAAACAAAATAAAATAAAAACAGAGAGAGAGGTAGAGTGTACTCCCCAGGTGAACTTATGAGTAGAGCTATGCTCCCCGGCAACGGAGCCAGAAAATAGTCTTGATGACCCACAAGTATAGGGGATCGCAACGAGTCTTCGAGGGAAGTAAAACCCAAATTTATTGATTCGACACAAGGGGAGACAAAGAATACTTATAAGCCTTAACAACTGAGTTGTCAATTCAGCTGCACCTGGAAAAGCACTAGTAACAGGGGTGATGTGAAAGCAGCAGTAATATGAGAACAATAGTAACAGTAACACAACAGCAGTAACAGTAACACAGAGGCAATGTCACCAGAGAATAGTTGATACTAGTTCTAATGGCATATAGGACCAAGTGAGTATTTGATGATGAAAGATGGATCGGGGTTCCCAACTATCTACACTAGTGATAACTCTCCAATAACAAGTGTTGGGTGAACAAATTACAGTTGGGCAATTGATAGGATTGAAATAGCATTAAGACAAAACATCCAGTCTATTAATTATAAGTAGGCATGTTTTCCATATATAGTCATACGTGCTCGCAATGAGAAACGTGCACAACATCTTTTGTCCTACCAGTAGGTGGCAGACGGGTCTCAAGGGAATCTACTGGTAATTAAGGTACTCCTTTTAATAGAGCACCAGAGCAAAGCATTAACACTTGGTGAAAACATGTGATCCTCATATCTAAGCCATCCCCTCTAGTTATCCCGATTCTTGTCACTACGGGGCCTCGGGTTCCGGACATAGACATGTGCAAACAACTTGTAGATACAGTCTAAGCAATAATTATAGAGCTTAAATCTAAGATCATGCCACTCGTGCACTAGTGACAAGCATTAAACACAACAAGATTGCAGCAACAATAACTTCACAAACTTATATAGATAGACTGATCATAATGTAACAATTCATCGGATCCCAACAAACACAACACCGATTACATCAGATGGATCTCAATCATGTAAGGCAGCTCATGAGATCATTGTATTGAAGTACATGGGAGAGAGAGAGTACCAACTAGTTACTGCTAGAACCCGTAGTCCATGGGGGAACTACTCACGGAGCATGATGGAGGCGGTGGTGTCGATGGAGAAGGCTCCGGGGGTCGATCCCCGTCCCGGCAGGGTGCCGAAACAGGAACTTCTGACCCCCGAAACTAGGTTTCGCGATGGCGACGGCGCTCCGGGAGTCTATCTGGAGTATGATGGATCTCTGTAGGGTTTTCGTGTCGCGAGGGAATATATAGGCGAAAGGGCGGCGCGAGGGGGTGCCCGAGGGGCCCACCCCATATGGCGGCGCGCCCCCCCCCCTCTTGGTCGCGCCCCCCTATGGTATGGAGGCCGTGAGCCTCCCCCTGGCTTGCCCTTCTGGCTCCGCGTGTCCCTCGGAAAAATAGGAGGTTTGGCTTTTGTTTCGTCGAATTCCGAGAATATTGACCGAACAGCTTTCCTGGAACCAAAAACGAGCGAGAAACGAGAACTGGCACTGTGGCATCTTGTTAATAGGTTAGTCCCAGAAAATGTATAATAATGGTATATAATGCATATAAAACATGTGACAATGATACATAAAACAAACATGAAACATCAGAAATTATAGATACGTTTGAGACGTATCAGAGTGTTTGGCTTGAAATTGGCCATAAACCTCGCCAGAAGTTTCCATGTCGTCGGCTCTGCAGGTTCCTCCTTCGCCGTTTCTTCCTCTTCATCAAACTCCAGGTATACATCATCATGCATATCGACAATTCCCCCAATTTGCGATGTAGTACCAGGACCAAACCCCATCCCCTCCACTGCATCTCCATCTTCCCAGTTGCTGTCCTCCTCTACCTCCATAGTAGCGTCAAGAATTGCCCGTTGCCGTGCCATTGGAGCCACCGGGACACTACCAGAAGGCTTCAGGTGGGAAAATCTCTCACCGAGATTCCCTTGTTCACCCCACCACCTGGCGGTGCCATCAGTAGCCCCGCTGGTACAGTCGACGGTGGGATTGACTGACATGTATCGCCCCTCTGGTCTTGCGCAGCAGCTGCCGCGCCACGACCGCCCTGGCCTGACCCGGCTCCAGATGGAGCCTTCTTCCCCCCCTTCAGTGCCATCTCCACTGGCTTTGCGTGGTCGAGAACACGGAAGACATCCTCCGATCGATTTGGTGTCGTGGAAATTTTGCGATCTAGGTCTCCTTTGGTTCCGGGATTAAAAGGCCCCTCCGCCGCCTCTCCTACTTCGTGTTGGGGGCTGACTCCCCGCACTCCTTCCTTCTCCGCGTGTCGCGTGACACGCCTGGTCTCTCCTAGCGCCCTCCGGCGATCCGCTGGACTCTCGTAAGGTGGCGGCGGAGGCGGTAGGGAAAATCGCCCATGTCGCCAGAGCCTTACCTAAACAGAGTTGACTTTCTACTAACGGTTATTTTCTCATTGTTTAAACAATATCACATTGTTTAAACGTGTAAATACTTCCACATAATAATTCAAACATAGAAATTTAATTATTCATACAAGAATTCAAATAAATTGCTATTTAACTTGTTCAAGAATTATGCATTGTTTTCTCTCTTATCCCATAAATATTCAACTAGACCATTATGTAGCTAAGTATGAACTTGTACATCTGCCATTTCTTGATGCATGGCAAGCAAAGTACAAAACTCGGCCGGTACCTGATCAAGTTCGGCAAGAGGTCCCTGATGATTAATTGGATGGCCATCATCCACTAGTTCTTCAAGCTCACTCTCGATGATCACACAACAACTCATCACCTCCCACATACGAGACTTCGACTAGGTAGAGCAGGGTATCAAACAATGACAGAATGTTACTGGAGCACATCAAAATCCCCCTCGACATCCTTCTGACATGCCTCGTGAAATTGAGCAAAATAAGCTATCTTCTCTATAGTAGGGTGGGGATTGTCTTCACAAATGTAGCGTATGGTAGATAGATACCTAGATAGTACCCCTTGTCGTATGTGTAGCCATTGATGTCGTAGTTGACGGCCGAAGCATGTCCCTTAGCTAGTCTTGCAAATACCAGAGAGTGTTGAAACACGTGGATACCATTGTGAGTCCATGACATGCCAAATACGGAGGTTTGTCGACGGTGGCATCAGTCTTCGCTTTAACCATCGACAACATCATCTCATCATCATTTTCCATTGCGTCAAACCGATGAACACCTTGTGGGTGGGGTGAACAAAATAGGATGAAGACATGACCGATGGCACTGTCGGATGTTCCTACCGAACCACGACGCGAGATGGTTGGGCGTGGCGGTGGCGTCGGTGGCGCTTTGCATTCTGGGTGCGAAGGTGGGAGGAAAACATGGGGAGGCGACAGTGGCGATGGCGATCCAACGAGGTGGGAGGTGGATCGGGAAGGGGTGGGAAATGGACGCATGCGGCTGCCAGGAGGGATCCCGTAGGCGATATTTTACGTGGACTGGAGTGATGGCGCACCCAACCCGACCCACGCGCGAAGGGGCCTACGTGGGGTTATTGGATATTCTGTTGGGCTCTAAAATTTGCGGCTACTTTATAGGCGCGTCGGCGAGAGCCCGTTTCATGCCAGGTACCCCCATAGGTCTATTGGGTTGCTATTGAGGCCGCCGGTGGAGATGCTCCTGGATTCCCCCTCATGCCACCTATTAGATCTAGATTAAAAAATTTAAATCTCTGTAACTTTTGGACCACAATTTAAGGTTATGAAGCGTTTGAATATTTGAGTTTCTGATGAAAGAGCTAAACAAGACTAATATTGAATATATATTTTGATAATTTTTGAAAATCATTTTTTAAACACAATAAAACTTAGTGAAACCCGATGGTATTTTTCTTGGAAATAATTTGTTGCATTATGTTTCAAACTTGGTTTATCGGACTTAGGAAATATTTGGCATCGTGTTTGCTTGTGTTTAAAATTTTAAATTTGAATTTTATCTAAAATAAACCTCTTTAGACTGACTTAAAAATATCATCGAAAGAAATACACACTTTTAAATAGACTAGTAATCTGATGTTTATTCCAAAAAATATGGCTCTTTCAAAAAGAACATTGAAATGAGTGCAAAAGCTTTGCCCTATTTCATTGATTAAGAAAGAGGTCTACAAGAAAGTAAAAGGTTCTTGCGAAAGGTCTACCCTCACATCATCAAATTACTCATTCTTTTAGGGCCTGCCAACACCTAAAGCCTTGACTCCTTTTCAACAGTAAAAATTAAGTCAATGTGTTATAAAATGAGAGGGTACCAGCGTGGGATAGGCTAAATACAAAATTCTTTGATGTGTGAATCTCAAAGCAAACATAATAGAATGAGTGCAAGATACGTGCATGGACATATAGTGCTCTTAGAGCCGCTCCTAACAGGGTGGCACAATGTGCCACACTCCGAGTAGTACTGATCCGGTGCTATTGTCGGCAGTGTATCTAACTAACTAATTAAGCATACGTGAGGTTGATATGGTTGTTGTCGCCACCTCGATGACGGTGCTCCATCCTCCTCCCATGGTCGAAATCTGCTCCCAACCTCTCCTCTCCTCCTCCCATCCATGTCGGTTTCTCACCGGCTCGCCTCCCTGGCTTTCATGTGTTGTCTTCTGATGGAGGCCGTCTTCTTTCTTGGAAGTTGTACTGACGGCGGTGCAAGAGTCGTCTTCAAGGGTGGATGGCGTGCATGATGGGGCTCTCCCTTGTCCTAGGCTGTAGTCTATGGTTGCATTTCTAACGTAGGGTGATGGGATCAAGCGTGGAAGCACCCATCGCTTTCATGGAGGAGGATGGACCATGGTAGCTGGTTGAAAGAGGGCAACATCTTCAATGCGAGACCTCCTCGTCCTCCTTCAAGGTTCAAGCAGCTGCTTTAAGGAGGTATTGGGGATGTTGTTCCACTACCTTTCCTCTGACCACCGCATCGCCAACTGCCACAACCCTGCGAAGTGCCTCCTCTGCGGAGATATGGGGCACAAGGCTCACTCGTGCACCATGGGCGTGTTAGGTAGCTTGTGGTCCTCTTTTTTGCATGGGCTGGTACGAAAAACAGGCCGTTTGGTTTCCTGGACTCTCCCCTGTTGTTGCATGAACTGGGTTTTAAAGCACCTGCGGGCCAGGCCTGGCAGAAAGTCCCAAATAGGCCGTTGTTGTTGAGCCTGGCTCGCTATCTTTAGACGGTTGCATGCGTCAGGAAGGGAGACGGAAACGCCACGTCCCTTCGGGAACACGTGCCATAACTCGCCTCACCGCCCCCATCACCTTCCTCTCACTCGCCTCTTCACTCTCACCCCCCAATTGTCACATCACCAGGGGTGGTTGCTCTACCTCCGACAAATCCGCCGCACCGCCGCAAGGAGGAGCAGCGGGACCGGAGGAGGAGACGACGGCGAGAACGACCGCGACCTCGGGCACAACCTGCACCATGTGCATGACCTACATCTCGAGTTTGCAGGCGTGACCTCGACCTCATCCTCGACCTGAACAATGGCGGTAAGATCCTCTTCCTCTTATCTTCGTCGTCGTTCTGCGACAACACACCGTGCTTCACCATTTGTTACGACATGCATATTAGATCTGCTAGGGTTTCATTAGGATTGGGTTCTAATTAGGAGCAAGTTCCACCAAGGATCTATCTTCAAAATCTGTAACCTTACTAACATGATTGAAAAATTCTTCTATATTATCTCTTCCAATGATAGACCCACTCCCTACCGATATATCTTTCAAAGTGAACTTAGGGAGAAGCATGATGAAATAAACAAGGGTAAACCGATAAATAAAGTAAATGCGAGTAACTAAGTTTTTTGTGTTTTTGATATAAAGAAAGCAAACAAGACAGAAAATAAAATAAAGCAAGACAATAAACAAAGTAAAGAGATTGGGTGTGAGAGACTCCCCTTGCAGCGTGTCTTGATCTCCCAGGCAATGGCGCCGTAAAAGTAGCCGCTTGTGACGGTAAAGCACACGTCCGTTGGGAACCCCAAGAGGAAGGTATGATGAGTACAGCAGCGAGTTTTCCCTCGGTAAGAAACCAAGGTTATCGAACCAGTAGGAGATGAAGATCACGTGAAGGTTGTTGGTGAAGGAGTGTAGTGCGGCGCAACACCAGGGATTTTGGCGCCAACGTGGAACCTGCACAACACAATCAAACTACTTTGCCCCAACTTAACAGTGAGGTTGTCAATCTCACCGGCTTGCTGAAAACAAAGGATTAAACGTATGGTGTGGAGAATGATGTTTGCTTGCAGAAAACAAAAGAGAACAATGATTGCAGTAGGTTGTATTTCAGATGTAAAAGAATGGACTGTGGTCCACAGTTCACTAGTGGTGTCTCTCCAATAAGACAAATAACATGTTGGGTAAACAAATTACAGTTGGGCAATTGACAAATAGAGAGAGCATAACAATGCACATACATTTCATGATGACTACTATGAGATTTACTTAGGGCATTACGTCAAAGAACATAGACCGCCATCCAGCATGCATCTATGCCTAAAAAGTCCACCTTCGGGTTAGCATCCGCACCCCTTCCAATATTAAGTTGCAAACAACAGACAATTGCATTAAGTACTGTGCGTAATGTAAACAATACAAATATCCTTAGACAAAGCATTGATGTTTTATCCCTAGTGGCAACAACACATCCACAACCTTGGGGGTTGCTGTCCCTCCCCCATATTCAATGGAGACATGAACCCACTATCTAGCATAAATACCCCCTCTTGGAGTTACAAGTATCAACTTGGCCAGAGCCTCTACTAGCAACGGAGAGCATGCAAGATCATAAACAACACATATATGATAGATCAATAATCAACTTGACATAGTATTCCATATTCATCGGATCCCAACAAACACAACATGTAGCATTACAAATAGATGATCTTGATCATGATAGGCAGCTCACAAGATCTAAACATGATGGCACAAGAGGAGAAGACAACCATCTAGCTACTGCTAGTCCAAGGATGAACTACTCACTCATCAGTCCGGAGGCGGGCATGGTGATGTAGAGCCCTTTGGTGATGATTCCCCTCTCCGGCAGGGTGCCGGAGGAGATCTTCTGAACCCCCCGAGACAGGGTTGACGGCGGCGGCATCTCTGGAACTATTCTCGTATTTTGGCTCTCCCTGTTAGGGTTTTCGGGGACGAAGGAATAAATAGGCGAAGGGGCAGAGTCGGGGGAGCCAGGGGGCTCCCTCCCCATAGGTCGGCGCGGGGGGCCCCACTGCCGCGCCGCCATATGGTGTGGGCCCCCTGCTGGCCTTCCTCGACTCTTCTTCCGTCTTCTGGAACACTCCGTGGAAAATAAGGCCGTGGGCTTTTGTTTCGTCCAATTCTGAGAATATTTGTAAACTAGCTTTTCTGAAATAAAAAACAACAGAAAACAGGAACTGGCACTGTGGCATCTTGTTAATAGGTTAGTCCCAGAAAATGCATAAAAACATTATAAAGTGTGAATAAAACATGTAGGTATTGTTATAAAACTAGCATGGAATATAAGAAATTATAGATACGTTGGAGACGTATCATACATCTAAAGAGGGGAAGGGTTTTTTGTGCTGGAGTTAGTATGTTGTGATTGTTGTGCCAAAGATTAAGCTGAGTAGCCCTAGTTTTTTCAGACCCGAGTGCAAGACGAGGTGGACGAGTTGAAGAATGAGGTTCCTATATATGCTGAAGAATGTGCAGAGAACTCAAGCACAAGTTATGTGGTCTAAGAAACATGAATGGGAGGCAGAAAGAAAGGTGTTGGTCTCTGAAAAACAGGTTCTTAAATATGAAAATAGAAAGTTAGAGTATCACATATACGATTTGCTCAAACTGAAATTTCAAAACAAGGAAAATCTCAAGAGGATTAGGGATATTTGTGAAGAGTGATGAATGTGTTAGAGATGTAATGCAGGAGATTCTACCAATGGTTGAACTAAGTAGAATTTGTAATGTACACTATTGGGAGATTCTGCTAATGTTTGAACTAAGTAAACCTCTATTTGAACTGGTACTTATGTTGTTTGTGAGTGAACTAGGCCGAGTATTATATCCAGGGATCATACTATGGATGAGATGATTGATCAGAACCTACAAAATAAGTGAACATGACCATGCCGTAGGTTACGATCAAACATCTCTTCCATATGTCCTCATACTATGAGGCATGTGTTACCTTGCTTTGCATGTTTCTGCTTCATCAATGATGCTATCCAACCGTGTGCATCAGTTGTGCATTGGCCAATGGTTCAAATATGGCACCGTGGAAGGCAAGGTGATATCCTCAAACTTAGTCGTGTGTGTCACATTCCTTGCACACAATACTTAGTTTGAGGATAGTCTCTTTGCCTGTCGTCCGACCCAATATATGAGGCCTCGCTAATGTTTTTTATGTCCTTGTTTATCTATTATGCACTTGCTTGTTGTGAGAAGCCACCCCTCTAATGGCATGTGTTTTTTTCTGCAGAGTGAGAAGATCCACCTTGGGGCACCTGTGTAGGTTCCTGACGAGGGTCCTTCCAAGAAGCGTCGAGGAAGGAAGGCTACTGTCGACCACTTCCACGACGACGTAGGGTCGGAACACTTCTTGAGGATCATCTTCAAGCCGACCTTTGGGCGGCTCGCAATCCCTTCCAAGATCATAAAGTGGTTTGGACCCATCCCTTCCAACATCATCGTCTGCAACAATACTGGTTGCAGCTAGAGGATGACTACCAAGAAAGTTGGCACCGAAGCATTCATCGACCATGGGTGGGCAGCCTTCACCATCAGCTAAAGATATGCCCATTCCTCACCTTCAAGGAGGTGTCCGCTAGCAAGTTCAGTGTGGTCATCTTCGACCACACCTGCACTGAGGTGATGACCAGGTGCCCGGACCATGGCGATGCCAGCAGGTGTATTGTCATGGAAGAAGAAGTCCGAAGCTCTGGTGGTACTATGTCTCAACTATCCTAGCGTGTTTTGTATGAACTCTGGTATGTGAACAATTGTCGTGTCAAGTCGACTCAACCTAATTCGTATCGTCTATGATCTTTGTAGTCTGATATTGCCTTCTTGGCTTGCTTGTGCGCTATTGGTAGATCACTAGTAACCTCACCACTCAAGGGAAGAGGTAACTAGAGCCTAATTTTGGGTTGCAACCAAACAACAACATTCTCGTTTTGGGTTGCTACATGGCTTAACACCGGCCAACCAATCAGCCAAAGCCCAAATCTCCACAGGACCGAAAAAACTCATCGCGAGCAACCAAACGACACACCAATTCTGGCATGTGGCCCGTGAGGAACGCGTAGAGCATTCCAACTCACTGGCACAATGAGACGCAAAACAGGCCCATGCTACCAAACGGGCCCCAAGTTTGGTAGAAGAGGGAAGATCAGCAGGGAAGAGAGGCAAAGAACATGTGCCTCTTGAGCGCTCGCCTCAAGCTCCTTTTGGCTCGGAGGCTCCTCCTGCAAGCTAGGTGGCAGGCTCGGACTGTCCTCCCAACCAATTCGTGGTCACCTCCTCGCCGCAGGCTCTGGCTGGCTTGGAAGCGCTAGGTGGAACAAGAAGGCTTTCGTCACGGCAGTGGCTAACGCAAAGCAGCGCATGCTTAGGCATGTTGTGGTGGCTGTGGTGGTGGGTTTCAGGCCGTAATTGGAGTTGTTTGAGGTAAAGCGGGTGATCGCCATGCAGTTCTGAATCAATGAGGAGCGGATTAGGATCACGATACACACGCAAAGGGAGTTTGTGCTATTCTTTACAGATCCTTAAGTGAAGAAAGATGCCTTGCGAGTTCAGGGCATGTTGCAGATGGGATCGGTCTCCTTCATCCTTATTTTGTGGTCACGAATTCATTGTGTGTCGGCCTCATCGCTGCCGTTCAAGGTGATGGTTTTCCTCAAGGGCATATTCGATCATGCTTGTAACATGGAGTCGGTCAAGTCATTGTTCGATGGGGAGGCGCTGATTGACTCCATCGAAAAGCAAGAGTTCTCCGATAAGGATTCTGCATGCTTCTTCCTGTGGGTGTGGATGGAAAACGTCGACGCGTTGGCCTCCTGTGGTTTGCTCAAGCTGGAGGTGGCTTCACCTATAATTCACTTCCCGGAGCATGGCATCTTTGCTGAAGCACCTGCTCACATCGTCCTGCTCAAGCTGGTGGACCACCGGTCCTCATCCACCTAGAAAAGGTCATCGATCATGGCATCCAGATGGCCAAAAGTATTGGCTCGTCTTCCAGTGAAGAGAAGACTACGTGTTGATACCAGTCGGTGTTGGGCTGGAGTATCAACAATTCCCCACACCTCATGTGAGAGGTTTTGTACTCTAGGATGCAGTTTCCCAGGAGAGGTGGTGGTGGTAGTGGTGTGGCCCGCGAATGGATGGAAGGAGGCGGTGGATCTAGGCAGCCTTGGAGGGACCAGTCATTGTTGACCTCAGGCTCCTCGTCTATGTCTTCTGGTAGTGGCAATGGTGGCGGTGGCCGCCAGCAAGCCACTGAGCCATAGACTCGTACAGGCCTTCCTAATGAGGCCCAACGCGTGCATGGGGAGGTAGAAGGCCACATGGAGGTGTAGTCAAGGCCAACTTTTACCTCGACATTTGAAGCTTTGATCGCGACAATTGAAGCTTCTTCCCCTTTGTTGGCCGATGTTGTCGGGAACGCTGATTGTCATTCTCGTGAAACTCTTGGTTGTTCTAGGGACAAAGGGCTTGCAAATGGCTGCCAACTCCCAAGATAGTAGTCCTTGCCCATGCCTGCCAGCTGGGAACAACCTTCCACCTTTGGTTGATGTGTTGTTTGGATCGCCAACAATAATCAGGGAATTGCGTCCTCCTTCAGCTAGTCTAGAAGCGGAGATGGGCCTGCTGGGCCTAGTGGTTCAAATCCAAGCCATGGAGAACCTTTCGCCTCTATCTGCTGCAACAACAGGGCAAGTTGAGGAAGAGGGGCCATTTGTTGTTGATGGGATCATGCCATCCTAGAAGGACCCCTCGAGGCCAGCGCGGGAGTTAGTACCGTCGAGGCCCAAAAGGAGTGCAAAGGGCCCATGGAGGAGGACCGCGAAGGGCCCATGCTACAGCACATTGTTAGCTCCGAGGCTAACATGAACTCGGTGCAGCAAGACAATTCCTTTCCGGCTCCCAGTGTCTTCCTTGCCAGCGCTGCTAAAAAATCCTCCTCCCCTGCTCGCGTCCCCTCCCCCACCCCTGCCATTTCCTTCATCACCCCCCTAACATAGTGTTGACTGCCAAAACCCACCGGCGGGCAGCGGCCTTGTCAACACTGTAGAGCCGGGGGGAGCCTAGAGCTGCGGCTGGCTGAGACCCCTCCGAGCGACGGCCCGCAATGCTCTTCTGGTCACACGCGGCGTTGCGAAGTGCAAGGGCGTGCCACCTGACCTATACCTGGTCGGGAAGGTGATGAGGTTGCCTCGCTTAGTTTCCTGCAGGGCATACATGTAAACGTTAAATACGAGCCTCGATCGGCTCTCGGGTTATCCGTGAAT
>NW_025900784.1:0-20427 GCF_022539505.1 Lolium rigidum | reverse complement strand
GTCTTGGAAGTTGTTTACTACTGTAGCAACCTCTCCTTATCTTAGTTTAGTGTTTTGTTGTGCCAAGTAAAGTCGTTGATAGAAAAGTTCATACTAGATTTGGATTACTGCGGAGAAACAGATTTCTTGCTGTCACGAATCTGGGCCTAATTCTCTGTAGGTAACTCAGAAAATTATGCCAATTTACGTGAGTGATCCTCAGATATGTACGCAACTTTCATTCAATTTGAGCATTTTCATCTGAGCAAGTCTGGTGCCATTTTAAAATTCGTCTTTACGGACTGTTCTGTTTTGATAGATTCTGCCTTTTATTTCGCATTGCCTCTTTTGCTATGTGGGATGGATTTCTTTGTTCCATTACCTTCCAGTAGCTTTGGGCAATGTCCAGAAGTGTTAAGAATGATTGTGTCACCTCTGAACATGTGAATTTTTATTATGCACTAACCCTTTAATGAGTTTGTTTTGAGTTTGGTGTGGAGGAAGTTTTCAAGGGTCAAGAGAGGAGGATGATATACTATGATCAAGAAGAGTGAAAAGTCTAAGCTTGGGGATGCCCCGGTGGTTCATCCCTGCATATTTCAAGAAGACTCAAGCATCTAAGCTTGGGGATGCCCAAGGCATCCCCTTCTTCATCGACAACATTATCAGGTTCCTCCCCTGAAACTATATTTTTATTCCGTCACATCTTATGTGCTTTTCTTGGAGCGTCGGTTTGTTTTTATTTTTGTTTTGTGTTTGAATAAGATCTGATCCATCATGCTTGTGTGGGAGAGAGACACGCTCCGCTGTTTCATATGAACACATATGTTCTTAGCTTTATCTTTAATGTTCATGGCGAAGGTTGAAACTGCTTCGTTCATTGTTATATGGTTGGAATTGGAAAATGATACATGTAGTAATTTGCTAAAATGTCTTGGGTAATGTGATACTTGGCAATTGTTGTGCTCATGTTTAAGCTCTTGCATCATATACTTTGCACCCATTAATGAAGAAATACATAGAGCATGCTAAAATTTGGTTTGCATATTTGGTCTCTCTAAAGTCTAGATAATTTCTAGTATTGAGTTTAAACAACAAGGAAGACGGTGTAGAGTCTTATAATGTTTACAATATGTCTTTTATGTGAGTTTTGCTGCACCGGTTCATCCTTGTGTTTGTTTCAAATAACCTTGCTAGCCTAAACCTTGTATCGAGAGGGAATACTTCTCATGCATCCAAAATCCTTGAGCCAAACAACACTATGCCATTTGTGTCCACCATACCTACCTACTACATGGTATTTCCTGCCATTCCAAAGTAAATTGCTTGAGTGCTACCTTTAAACAATTCAAAATTTATCACCTCTGATTTGTGTCAATGTTTTATAGCTCATGAGGAAGTATGTGGTGTTTATCTTTCAATCTTGTTGGGCAACTTTCACCAATGGACTAGTGGCTTCATCCGCTTATCCAATAATTTTGCAAAAAGAGCTGGCAATGGGATTCTCAGTCCCAAATTAATTAACAAAAATAGACACTCCTCCATGGTATGTGATTGTTGGACGGCACCTGAAGGATTCGGTTAGCCATGGCTTGTGTAAGCAAAGGTTGGGAGGAGTGTCATCATAATAAAACTAAAATAAAAAGGCACTCCTTCATGGTATGAGATTGTTGGCAGGCACCCGAGGATTCGGTTAGCCATGGTTTGTGAAAGAAAGGTTGGAAGGAGTGCCACCCAAAAATAAAATAAAATGGGAGCCGCTCTTTGAAGGTTTGCCTGGCAAGGGGGTTAGAGTACCCGCTACCATTCGTTGACAACAACATACACCTCTCAAAACTTTATTTTTATGCTCTCTTTATGTTTTCAAAATCAAAGCTCTAGCACAAATATAGCAATCGATGCTTTCCTCTTCGAAGGACCATTCTTTTTACTTTCATTGTTGAGTCAGTTCACCTATTTCTCTCCACCTCAAGAAGCAAACACTTGTGTGAACTGTGCATTGATTCCTACATACTTGCATATTGCACTTATTATATTACTCTATGTTGACAATATCCATGAGATATACATGTTACAAGTTGAAAGCAACCGCTGAAACTTAATCTTCCTTTGTGTTGCTTCAATGCCTTTACTTTGAATTATTGCTTTATGAGTTAACTCTTATGCAAGACTTATTGATGCTTGTCTTGAAGTGCTATTCATGAAAAGTCTTTGCTATATGATTCACTTGTTTACTCATGTCATATACATTGTTTTGATCGCTGCATTCACTACATATGCTTTACAAATAGTATGATCAAGGTTATGATGGCATGTCACTCCGGAAATTATCTTTGTTATCGTTTTACCTCGCTCGGGACGAGCAGAACTAAGCTTGGGGATGCCGATACGTCTCCGACGTATCGATAATTTCTTATGTTCCATGCCACATTATTGATGTTATCTACATGTTTTATGCACACTTTATGTCATATTCGTGCATTTTCCGGAACTAACCTATTAACAAGATGCCGAAGTGCCGCTCTCGTTTTCTGCTGTTTTTGGTTTCAGAAATCCTAGTAACGAAATATTCTCGGAATTGGACGAAATCAACGCCCAGGTTCCTATTTTGCCCGGAAGCATCCAGAACACCCGAGAGCCGCCAGAGGGAAGCCTTGGGGGCCCCACACTACAGCCTGGCGCGGCCAGAGGGGGGGCCGCGCCGCCCTATGGTGTGGTGGCCCCAGGCCCCCTCCGAGGCTGCCCTTCCACCTATTTAAAGCCTCCATCGCGAAAACACTGAGACGTTCGACGAAACCCACAGAAACCTTCCAGAGCCGCCGCCATCGCGAAGCCAAGATCTGGGGGACAGGAGTCTCTGTTTCGGCACACCGCCGGAACGGGGAAGTGCCCCCGGAAGGCTTCTCCATCGACACCGCTGCCATCTCCACCGCCATCTTCATCACCGCTGCTGCTCCCATGAGGAGGGAGTAGTTCTCCATCGAGGCTCGGGGCTGTACCGGTAGCTATGTGGTTCATCTCTCTCCTATGTACTTCAATACAATAATCTCATGAGCTGCCTTACATGATTGAGATTCATATGATGATGCTTGTAATCTAGACGTCGTTATGCTAGTCAAGTGAATTTTACTCATGTGATCTCCGGAGACTCCTTGTCCCACGTGTGTAAAGGTGACAGTGTGTGCACCGTGTGGGTCTCTTAGGCTATATTTCACAGAATACTTATTCACTGTTATGAATGGCATAGTGAAGTGCTTATTTATATCCCTTTATGATTGCAATGTATTTTGTATCACAGTTTATCTATGTGCTACTCTAGTGATGTTATTAAAGTAGTTTTATTCCTCCTGCACGGTGTAATGGTGACAGTGTGTGCATCCGTGTTAGTACTTGGTTTATGCTATGATTATGATCTCTTGTAGATTATGAAGTTAACTATTGCTATGATAGTATTGATGTGTATTATTCCTCCTACATAGCATGAAGGTGACGAGTGTGCATGCTATGCTAGTACTTGGTTTAGTCGAATTGATCTTTCATGCACTCTAAGGTTATTTAAATATGAACATTGAATTGTGGAGCTTGTTAACTCCGGCATTGAGGGTTCGTGTAATCCTACGCAATGTGTTCATCATCCAACAAGAGTGTAGAGTATGCATTTATCTATTCTGTTATGTGATCAATGTTGAGAGTGTCCACTAGTGAAAGTCTAATCCCTAGGCCTTGTTCCTAAATACTGCTATCGCTGCTTGTTTACTGTTTTACTGCGTTACTACTGCTGCAATACTACCACCATCAACTACACGCCAGACAAGCTATTTTCACGGCACCGTTGCTACTCGCTCACACTTATTCATACCACCTGTATTTCACTATCTCTTCGCCGAACTAGTACACCTATTAGGTGTGTTGGGGACACAAGAGACTTCTTGCTTTGTGGTTGCGGGGTTGCATGAGAGGGATATCTTTGACCTCTTCCTCCCCGAGTTCGATAAACCTTGGGTGATCCACTTAAGGGAAAACTTGCTGCTGTTCTACAAACCTCTGCTCTTGGAGGCCCAACACTGTCTACAGGAAAAGGAGGGGGCGTAGACATCAATAGCACAATGAGGAGAAGACAACCATCTAGCTACTGTTATGGACCCATAGTCCAGGGGTGAACTACTCACACATCGATCCGGAGGCGATCATGGCGATGAAGAGCCCTTCGGGAGATGATTCCCCTCTCCGGCAGGGTGCCGGGGGCGATCTCCTGAATCCCCCGAGATGGGATTGGCGGCGGCGTCTCTGGAAGGTTTTCCGTATCGTGGCTCCCGGTACTGGGGGTTTCGCGACGAAGGCTTTAAGTAGGCGGAAGGGTAGGTTTAGGGGTGACGCAAGGGCCCCACACGCCAGGGCGGCGCGGCCCCACCCTTGGCTGCGCGGCCCTGGTGTGGCGGCGCCTCGTCGCCCCACTTCATTTCCCTTTCGGTCTTCTGGAAGCTTCGTGGAAAAATAAGACCCTGGGCGTTGATTTCGTCCAATTCCGAGAATATTTCCTTTGTAGGATTTCTGAAACCAAAAACAGCGAGAAAACGACAAGCGGCTCTTCGGCATCTCGTCAATAGGTTAGTGCCGGAAAATGCATAATAATGACATATAATGTGTATAAAACATGTGAGTATCATCATAAAAGTAGCATGGAACATAAGAAATTATAGATACGTTTGAGACATATCAGGCCACTACGTCGGTGCCGAAGAAGATTCCTTGAAGAACAAGACGAGGAAGCGAAGAATACAAGGAAAGTTTAGGACTAGGACCCTTTGTAACCTACTCGTACCCGGACAGATCTCTTGAGACCTGGCTCCCTATATAAGGGCCAGGAGAGGGGTTGCCGAGGACACACGCAATCTTAGCAATTTTAGCCACCATAAGTCCAGAGTTAGGTCCCCGTAGAACTTAGCCTCTCGACGAGATCACAGCCGAAACCTTCGGCACCCCATTGTAACCCGATATTTTCATAATCAAGATCAAACAGGCAGGACATAAGGGTTTTACCTCATCGAGCGCCCCGAACCTGGGTAAATCGTTTTCCCCGCTTGTTTGATAACCGATGTCTCATGTCAGCCTACATGATTCCATCTACCCTAAGCCCCAAACAAGGGCATTGCCGAGGAGTACCCTCGACAAAGGGGATTCTCACTATTCTCTAACGGTAATGGAACTTTATAGCACCACTTTATAGCACCTTCACCGGCGGGCCCCCATAGCCCTATGGGGGTGCTAACACAAAAACAGTCTCCAATCGCCGCCCCTTGAAAGTAGCCGGCACAATTTGCAACCCAGTAGAATAATCGGCAACCCTAGGCGCGGGGCAGGGACATCAACACCTTCTGCCACATCGTATTTCGTGCGAGCCCGGCCTTCTTGGCAGCTGCACACGGCCATTCCATGCCCCCCACCCCTACCAGTCCGCTTCCAACCCCGCTAGGTCGCCATAGCCATTATCGCAGTCTGAGGGTGCTATCGGGCCCCTACCTCTTATGCCTCATCGAGCACACGTCGTTGTTCCGCTTTTCTGTGGCACCCCTCATTGCTCCCAGACTTGCCGGCACAACAACGATGGACAGGAGTGTCATTTGTTCACCATGCCCACAAGGTGTTTGGCCTTTTGCCGCAGTGGACAGCGACGAGGAGATTATGGCAAGGAGGCCGCCGGTAACAAACAACATCGGCTGCTGATCTTGACCAATCTTCTTCGTCTTCGAGAGTGGATGAATGTCGGGCCTCACACGTGGCGGATCGACGGTTGAGAAGGCGGAGAACAAAGACCAGCATCGGTCGTATTGATATCGTAGGTGTGGGAGGGCCGTCCCTACACCAGGCATTGTAAGAGCATCTCCAGCCGCGTCCCCCAAAGCGTCCCCCAAATGGGGGACGCCGGCCAAAAAAAAACGTCCCAGTCGCGTGCCCCAAAGGCCGCGTCGATCCAGAAGTGCCCCAAATATTGCCCGGCGTCCCTAGCCCATCCCTGTGTATAGAGGTTCTATCAGGGACGTCGGCCACGACTTTTACACTAGGTTTTTGTTTGGAGGTCGCGTTTGGGGGACGTGGCTAGGAAAGATACATCCTCCAAACGCAAATTTGGTCCGGACGTCCCCCAAACGACCAATCCGGCGCTTTTGCCAGACGTCGCTTGGGGGATGCGACTAGAGATGCTTTGGGGGACGGTTTCTTGGCCGTTTTCTTGGCCATTTTTTTGGGGCAGTTGGCGGCGCCATGGATGGGGAGAGGGCAGCGGCGGCGGGAGGAACAACGTAGCGACGACGGGAGGGAGAAATGAATCGGCGGGATAGGTCAAATGTGTTGGGATGGCAGAAATACGCGGCGGGAGAGGCGCGATGTGGCGGGAGATGCGCGATTTGGCGGGAGAGGGGGACGAATTTTTCCTGTATCGCTGACGCGTTGGTCCCGCCACTCCCCGCTCGCTTTTCGGTGTGTTCGACATCTCCGGAGCGTCCCCTGTATAACGGGGACGGGCTCGGAGCGCCGGACACCGTACAGGGCCGCGCCGTACAAAAAGCGGCTTTGAGGAACGCGGCTGGAAACGTTTTTTGTCCGGCGCGGCCCAAATCTCTTTGGGGAACGGTTCGGGATGCGACTGGTCCACTGGAGATGCTCTAATATTATTTGATTTATTATTGTTTGTTGTGTTGATTTATTATTGTTTGCTGTGTGTCCACAGTGGCGCGCATCACAATTTTGAATCAGCCGGGATTGAACGCTCACAAGCGGTTCGGTTTCTGGCCCCAGTTCTTGGCATATGATGACGCAGCGCGGCGTGGTACTGCGAACGTGCGATCTCCCTCCGCTGCAGTTCGAAGCTGGGGAGAGGAAAAGCCACGTGGGAGAACATGCTACTGTAAGTGCAGTCAGACTGTCAGAGCACAGTGTTATTACGACGACCAGTGTCCAGTCCAGTGGTACGTAACGTATCGCTGCTCATCTCCGGGAGTCGAAACTTTCCGTTCTCCAAGCGTGCGCAACACTCAAATCCATCCGGGAGGCCCAAGGCGAGAGTGTTACTCAACCTGCAACGTTACTTCATAGTCCATACAAACCTAACGTAGGTAGTCGAAAAAATGTAACAGGTTCTGCACTCTGCTAGTTCCTTAAGTTAATCGCTGTCAGCCATCGCGAGTAGCAACCACGTGACATCTTTTCGTAATGTCCACCCGTTACTTCGTAGGCGTATTTTCTTTTGATAAATCCGACCTTTAACAAAAGCTAATGCCTCGTCAAACCAACTCTTTTGAAATATGACTCTTGGATTCAGCGTCAAAAGCCAAAATTATACAGGTTGTTGCCAGAAAATTTTGTCAGAAAATGACTTAAACCTTCTTTGTTTATAGGGTGTTGTAAAAATTATGTAGGATTTAGTATTTATGAGAAAATTTGTACTGTATATAAGTTGTTTAATTCATAGGAACATGTCCTATATGATCACAGTGCATTACATAGAAAATTTATTTGCTGCAATCAAATACACTTTATCTTCTTATACAATTCAAATAAGTATGACATTCCAAACATATGCTTGTTTCTATGATTTTTATATTCTATGAATTAAAGGAGATCTCAATAGGTTCGGCACCAATGGAGGATGCGCTAACCTCACTTTGGAATCATCTATCGTGGCACCGACTTCAGTTCGCAACTAATGTGCACCATTTTGTCTTTGTCCTCGTCGACGGATCCAAGAGGTTTTGTAGACAAGGAATTAGTTTTCGTGTTGTGGTTCAAATCTGTGTGAAAATACTTCTTTGATCACCTGTTTAACTCCTTTTATGCGAAACATATCATAGACGTAGAAGTTACATTAGTCCGAACGTTTGGTTCCGAACGGAGCGGCGCGAAACTCTATTCTGTGTTGACATCAAGTGACATTTTGGTCCATGGTAAAGTCAGAAGAAGGAATATCATGAAGACCGGATTGGTGGATTGGCTAAAGGAAGTTCAAGTCTCCGTGATGCTGAGGGACTTGCTTGGCGTTTCGGACTCCGCAGCAGTGGTATGCAAGTGGGGGCGGCAGCACAGGTGAAGTTCAGAGTCTTACCTTTCGGAGTGAAAACCCAAGGTCTGGCATTAACTGGTTGTGCCTGGCAATAACTTTGTTGGAGGTATTGTTTTGAGAGTGGAGACTATCTTCAGGGTGAAAACCTAAGACCTTTGGTCGGGCGATGATGGTGCGGGTGCACTGTTCCTTTTTGGAGGCGTCGCTTTTGGAGAGTCTGTATTTCAGATGTTGTCACAGTGGTGGTTGTATTGTTGTTGCTAGATCTAGAATGCTGTAGCGGGATTTTTATTTCCTAGTTTTATTTTCTCTTTTTTACCTGTGTGCATCCGTACTAACACTAGGGTGGGGCATTGGTATAGATGATAAGTGTAATTGGTATCTTTTTATATTAATATATTCTGTTTATCAAAAAAGGATGTAGATATTTATAAATACGTACATACACTCACTTTATAAATATGCAAATGCACGCTCTACGCTGTGAGCACCTCTTAAACAGCTAGAGACCAAAAAAACTGTATAACACAAGCAACACGGGTCACGGTTGATAGGTTCTGCCCTTGGTAGATTCTACTACTATTCTACGGACAAAATGACAGGCAATGTCCTAACCCCGATCGAACTGCTGGAACTAGCGAGCATCCCGGCTAATCTCGCGCTGACACAAAAACAAAGGCTACGCTACGTACTACGTTAGCCTGGAATCTGTGCCCGGAAAAGATTACATTATCAAACGATGTGCACTGCGCGTGCGTTCTGCTCCTTTTCGCGCGTCAAGGCCGGCTCGCGAGATCCCCCGGCCACCTCCATCGACGCCGGAGACGGAGCAAGACACCAGCGTAAAACAGGCAAACATCACGAGACAGAAAAACAGGCAAACAGCACGAGACAAGTTGGTAGACGCGTCGGCTTTCAAAAAAAGAGTAGACGCGTCGCTGTATCGGCCTTGTTTACAAACGGCAGTGTCACCCGGCCTTCTTGTTTCCTTGCCGATCAGATCTCAAGACCTGCCATTGGCATCGCTGCAGCTAAGCTATTCCAAGAGTCCCGGCCATTTCTTTATGAAGATGGTAATGCAGCATTTCCATCATCTTTTTTTAGAGACAGGGAAAGTAAAATTTTGTCTACGTTAGGTACAACTACCTCAAGAGTCAAGAATTAGTCAAGCACACTCTCCACAATACAACCCTGAACATGGGTCCCATGCGAACCCGAATTTCAATTAACCTCAATAATCTTATTTCAAAGTTTTATAGAAAAAAATCAAAACAAGTCGCGTATATACAAACTATGTCGATACTTAAAATACAATTGTATGTTGTTTACACCAGAAAAAGGAAAATAAATTTTATATATTTCCAAAGTATATATATACAGTCCTTATAATATTATTTGGATATTTAATCATTTTGCATATGTTACAGATACTTCTTAAATTCAGTGTCCAACATAAAATACGCAGCTGATCTTGGTTAATCGTAGACCAGACTTAGGTGGGCCCCAAATTTCATATTTCCAAGCTTCAAAAAGTTTTAAACAAAATTTTCACATGTAGATATCTGCTTAGCCTATGATCTCTCAAATTGCCACCCTGAACTCACAATGCTTGTCCACATCCGCTTAGGCTGGTCATAGTGCTAGTATCTTAGGTAGTACATGCATCTTAGCCCCACAAAAATATTGATGTGTCATCTAATTAATAATGAGAGACAAGATTAGAGTAACATGAGTGGAAGCTGTATCATAGCGCACATTACAAGAAAAGCTAATGCTAAATAGATCTTGTACACATATTTTGTATTGGGATTCTACAAAACAATAAATTTATAAGATTATGATACTACTCTATAATACCACCCACTATAGACCTATAGTGATAGTATCATAGACAAGTATCATATGCATGATACTGCAATATGATACTATGTACTATGACCAGCCTTAGGCCCCGCTTGGGAACTCCCGCTCCTTTTCCAGCTGTAACATTCCACCCGAGATTTATTCTAGTTTTTTTTAGAATACCCGGGATTTATTCTAATGCATAGCGTTACCGATGTAAATTAAACATAGCTACGGTGCGATGGTCCGTGTCACTTCCGGCCGAAAATAGGCCAAAACTGAGCAGCCACGGAGATAAAATGTGCCCATCTAACTACGCCGTTTTGGACTCGGTGGTGAAGAGAATCACATGTGGTTGGGTGATTAGAAGGGCAGTAGCATCCTAGCCCACCAGAGTTTAAATTCTAGATTTGACACTTTGGTGTCTCATTAAGGCTAAATATTTTTCAGTGGGAGCATGTGCATGTATGCGTTTATAGAGATGAGCGTATGTGCGTATTTGTGAGTGAAAATGTGTACTGTGTTTCGAAAAAAAAGAACTCCTTGGTGAAAAATCCGGAGAGAGTGCATGGGCCGGCCCATCCGGGATCCGCCTACACGCGTCGCGCGTGTAACGGACGCGTGAAGCGTAGCATAGCATAGGAGCGCCCATTCCGACCCGCACACCTTCGCTCTTCTCCTCCCCCAACTCGCACAAAGAAACACTCGGCCGGAACCCTACCGTCACCGACGGCGGCGCAGGTACCTCAATCTCCTTCTCTGCCTCAGGATGGCGCCGCCGGCCTCCGCCGGACCTACCAATCCCCGCGGCTCTGTCTCTCCTATGGTCTCTCTCTCCTGCCCCTCTCATCTTTGTCTCCGTCTGCAGGAATCGAAGGTGCCCCGGCGGCCTGCGCACGTACCTCCCGAGCTCCGGCGGCCTTCGTACGGCGCAGGTGTGTGCTGCACGACCCCGCCCTCCCCTCCCCTGAGATAGGATGTGACCCGTGCCTACTCTGTCTCTATTTTCTCAGTCAATCTTCTCCTCTTTTTGTGTTTTTCTTTTGTGATGTGTTGTTACAAGCTTTGTGCTGATGCTTTGCTTGTGAATGTGTTGGCTTGGTTAGTGTGATTTTATGACTGATTTGTGTGCTACTGCTAGTTGTAAATTTCTGAAGTTTTCTACTACAAATTGCATGCCATGCTAATAAAATTGATCTACATTGTGGTTTCAAAATGTCGGACGAGTTACCTGTGGTTTCTTACATAAAGGAAGAAAACAAAAAGAAGAAAGTGGAGAAGGACTGTGTTTATGAAACACTACTTTGAATCCACTCTTCTTGCGATGGCATATCTTAGTACACAAAGGGGACCGGGGGATTTAGGGAGCTTTACCGATGATGAGCATAAACACTCGCTTGGAAAGTATTTGCTGAAAGAGATGTACGATGGGAGTGAAGTTGCATGCTATGATCAGCTACGGCTAACAAAAAGAAATTTTCATGACTTGTGCACTATGTTGCATGACAAGTGTAGTTTACGTGACAGTGTGTATGTAGCTGTGGAAGAAAAGGTTGCCATGTGCTTGCTTGTTGTTGGCCATGGTTTGAAGTTCAAAGAAATGCTGAAGTTCGTGTATGATCAACAATCATTTCAACAGAAAGTAGAAATTAGACTTCAGCATTTCTTTGGTACTGAGTTGCATACTTGCATGTCAGTCCTTGGCACGGTCCCCGTGTCTTATGTAGTCCTGCTATTATTGCATAGTAGTGGAAATGTTGGGGGGTAAAGTAGTAAACCGAACCTTTTAATACTTTAATATCATGCTATTCTAGAAATTCCACCGTTCGGTAAGTCAGGAAACTAAAAATCTATAGATAAAAAAATACTGATCATACAGAGGCGCCTATAGGTAAAAAATGTTACACACTATGCGACTATGCCCAAGTCGGAATTGGGCATATAGGCTCACTCTAGATGCATTATTTTATTCTTATTTTGAGTTGGATGGTCTTGATGTGGAAGTCAGTTTACTGTTATTTGAGATTCTGACCTGCTCCACTTTAAAGAATTTGTGTCTTATGTTTAACTGCTTTTGCTTCAGCAAGAAACTTGTGTTGATTGATGGGGAGATTTTTGGTCTACACCTTTCTCATGGTTTGCCTGAACCTGTAGATAAAATTGTTGACCATACCATGATGTTTATAGCTGAAATACCGTGAACGAACGATTCCAGATTATGAATTATGCATAAATAGCCTAGGAAAGATGTTTTTTTTGTAGTTATTATTTTTGGTAGCTTGTCTGGTGCTTCATGCTGGAACTAGAGTGTCAATATTCTTCAGGATTTTGGTCTCGGCCTTCCCAATCGAAAGGAATGTGGTTTTAACTGTTATATTACTTTGGCAAAAACCTTACTTCAAATGAAATAATGGGGTTATATCTGAATACCATCGATTTTAATCATTGTACAGTTCATGCATTCAATAGAAGGACGTAAAAGGTGTCTGATGTCCGATGACAATTATAATTTGCAGTAGGCGTCTTGGAAGCTTAATTATAAGCCTTAAATAACACATGTTGGCTTCGTGAGCTGCATCCTGCATGCAATTCCCTATATTACAAAATAAATAAAAATCTAGTGGCTTAAACAAGCTGCAGTAACCCAAAACTCATTTTGTAGTATCAGTTCCATATACTCAACATACCCCTTTTACATATATATCCACACATGACCTTCCAAACCAAATGCCTTTGTCATTTGCAGGTTCTGAACCTTGTTTTTTTTTTTTTTTGACAGCATGGGTATTTTTCTCCTTATTTTATCAGCTAACAGATAGTTGTGATGTTATATGCAGTTAAAACATCAATCAACCCAGGAATGGCAATGTCTTGGACAAGAGTGTTGAAGAGTGGAGTTGTTCCAAGAGACGCTGTGGCTCAATTGGTTGGGGTGAGAAGCTTTGCGGTTTCAGCCAAGGGAAAGAAGGGTGGAAAAGGTGGCGCAGCTGATGCTAAGCCTGTGCTGAGCAAGGAAATGAAGAGCACAACTGTGTTTGGGGCTAATATCCTGAAGGAGGGTTCTGATCCCAAGATCCAACCAGATTCCGAATACCCTGACTGGTTGTGGCACCTGGTGGACAAGCGCCCCGTGCTGAGCGAACTCCGGAGGAAAGACGCCAAGACGCTGCCTTACGAAGACCTGAAGCGTTTCGTCAAGCTGGACAACCGGGCTCGGATCAAGGAGAACAATGCTCTCACTGCTAAGAACTAACTGATCAGGATGGGTCTGTCTCAGGCATGTTGTGGTCAAAGCCTTATCACCATATGTCTGTCTTTTCCTACAAGACTTATTAGCGGACATACTACTTAGTTGTTGTCGGTAATAATGTGGTGAATACATGCAAGAACATGTGGATTCCTGGAGATCGCAACAATTACTGAACTTAGACAACAGCCTCCCTGGATGAGCAACATGGCATGTCATGGAGTCGTATTGTCGCCATTCTTTTCTTAGTGGCCGTGCAAACTGATTGACATCTACAGCCAACTAATGCGATTTATGTTACGGGTTGGGATCATGTGTTGTTGTAATCACTGTCAACTTAACTTAACTGTGTGTCATGATAAGTCATCAGTTAATTCCCATACCCCTCAACCATAGAGAGAAATACCCCTCAACCATTAATTTATTTTGTCTTTAAATTTGGTCGAACTTCATTATAATTCTTGTAATATATAACAAATTTGAATGAATTTGATTGTTTTTTAAATTTTTGTTTAGGTTATGCGACTAAAAAGAAACACATCCCAAAAGCGGCACCACACGGTGGTGTCCCACAAACACTCGACCTGACGTTATTACTGGACGCGGTTTGGGGGGTAGGACTTAGGCTGCCTATAATTCTCTTTTTCGCTAATTCGCAAAAAAAAGTTAAAGTTTCTCTTTTCCGCTCCCTAATTAATTTCCATACACCTCAACTATACTGATAGATACTCCTCAAGTCCTCAACTATAAAAGAGACAGAGTAGTTACTCACCTATTTAATTCCCGTACCTCTCTCAACTATATACGAGACCTAATATTGAATCCCCAACCAAACAGAGTCAGTCAGTCCCCTTGGCGAGCCCCAGCGTCCGGCGACCTGCGCCACCAGCCGGCCACGGCCACTCCGAGGCCTTCGTTGCACTGGTCCGTGATCCAGGGAGTAGGCGATGCAACTAGGAGGAGGGGAAGAAGCCTGCAAGGATCCGAGCAACCAACCGGCGACCGGCCACCAAGTCCGCGAAAGGGCCGCTCCATCCCATTCCTCGCAGCCGTTCCCCTACACCAAGTCATCGTCGTCCGAGGTTCGGTCCCCTGCTCTTGCTTTTCCGATCTTTAGTAGTAATTCACATGCAGTCATTGAGGGTACTGATTAGACGGAGGGACGAGGTTAGGAAGCTACATGCGAGGTCTAGGACTGCAGATTAGCTTGCTTATTCAATCCGCTTCAGGGCTTTGTATCCTATTTGCATGGTGCTACTTCTAGGGAGTTTTATCTTTGTGTGCGTTGGAGTGATCTCCTGCATGGATCTTACGTTGTTTCATGGTTGTTGCTTTATTTATAAAGCCAAGCCAAGCGGCCTTCTATTTAATCAGGAACCTGAACTGAACCGTCTCACCCATCTGTAGGAACATGAGGACGAGCAGCAGCCCGTGGCGAGCCTGCCGGAGGACGCCCTGGTCGAGATCCTGTCCCGGGTGCCCTACAGGTCGCTCCGCCGCTTCAAGTGCGTGTCCAAGCTGTGGTTTGCCCTCTGCTCCGATCCCAAAATCCGCAAGAGGTGCCCGCAGACCCTCTCCGGCTTCTTCCATTTCAGCCGCGATGGCCTCAAGTTCCACAATTTGCCCGGGGGAGGGCCCCCTATAGTCGATCCCTCTATGCCTTTCTTGCGCGAGAGCTACATCCACGTCCAGCTTGTACAATGCTGCAGCAGCCTTCTCCTCTACCAGTGCTTGAAATCGACTCCAGAGGGAGGATACCCCTATGATCTTGTCGTCTGCAACCCCGCGACAGAGAAGTGGGCAGTAATACCTCCTATATCATTGCTGGGCCGAGAGGAACGTTCCCTTTTGGACCGGATCAATGTGTTTTTAGGTTTTGACACGGCCGCTCCATCCCGCTTTGTGCTGTTTGTGTTTGATCTCTAGAATCGTCTAGGTGTAGATCTTAGCCGGGTAAGGTGGAATACTGCGGGTCTGTGAGGTTTACCTTGTCCCTGCGAGGAGGACGAACCCGTCGAAGTCGACATGGTGATGGCGACAATGACGGCGTGAGGTCGAGCGAGAGAGGTGGCGGCGGAGCTTCCGTCGGCACCTGCACTAACCCTAATCGGTGGGTCGTACGGTGGGGCGAGTGGCAGCTCGGGGCAACCTCGTACCGAGTGCCACTGGCCCCCACCACTCTATATAGTGCGGGCGACAGGGGCCCACCAACCGGCGAACGGTTGGGCGCCCCCGATCGGGCGCGGACGAGGTCAAGGGGTCGTGCCGAGGCCGTTGGGCTGCAGTGCGGTGGAGATCAATCCTAACATTCTCCCCCTTGATCTCAACTTTTCTTTTAACTTTATACTTTCACTTTATTCGTTTCATTTTGGATCAGTCCATAGGGCATGTTTCATCGTCACAGCTCTATTGCTGATAGAATCAGACAGCCACAATACACTTATCTGTTTTGAAACAAATTCTTTTACTTTTGGGCCTCTTATGATCCAGGATAGGTAAGACTTTCCCTTAAACCCATGCCGGCTACGTGTTCCTTGAACACGCTGGGTGGTAATCCTTTCGTTAGCGGATCCGCAAGCATATCTTTTGTCCTTATATGCTCGAGACTTATTGTTTGATCCTGGACCTTGTGTTTCACAACATAATACTTAACCTCAATCGGTTTTGTAGCATTACTCGACTTGTTGTTGTGAGCATAAAATACTGCAGGCTCATTGTTGCAGTACATCTTTAGTGGTTTGTCAATACAATCTACCACTTTCAAGTCGGGTATAAATTTCTTTAACCATAATGCCTGCCCGTGGCTTCATAACATGCTATAAATTCTGCATACATCGTGGATGATGCAACTATGGTCTGTTTGGAGCTTCTCCACGAAATAGCTCCCCCTGCGAGGGTGAATACATATCCAGATGTGGATTTTCTATCATCTTTATCCCCGCAAAATCTGCATCTGAATACCCTCTTATTTCTAGGGAATCAGATCTTCTGTATGTTAGCATGTAGTTCTTTGTGCCTTTCACATAACGCAATGCCTTCTTTACCATTTTCCAGTGTTCAAACCTGGATTTTGTTGATATCTACCGAGTACTCCGGTGATAAATGCTAAGTCAGGGCGAGTGCACACTTGTGCATACTGTAGGCTTCCAATAGCCGAAGCATATGGAACCGCTTTCATTTGATCGAGCTCGTATTGATTTTGGGGACTTTGATGTTTCCCAAAACGGTCGCCCTTGACTATAGGGGCAGGTGTGGCACTGCACTTATGCATATTATACTTACTTAGAATCTTTTCTAAATAAGCCTTTTGCGATAGTCCTAATACTCCATTGTTCCTATCTCGGTGAATTTCTATGCCCAAAACATATGACGCTTCACCAAGATCTTTCATATCAAAGTTTGAGGATAAGAACTTCTTTGTTTCTTGCGATAGACTAACATCACTGTCGGCATGCGAATATCATCCACATACAAGATTAGGAAAATATATTTCCCACTTTTAAACTTTGCATAAACGCAATTGTCCTCAATATTTTCTTTAAATCCAAATCTCTTAATTATTTCATTAAACTTTAGATACCACTGTCTGGAGGCTTGCTTTAATCCATAAATGGATTTGTTTAGGCGGCATCCCATTTCTTCCTTGCCTTCCATGATAAAACCCTTGGGTTATGTAGACATTTTCTTCTAAATCCCCGTTTAGAAATGACGTCTTTACATCCATTTGATGCAACTCTAAATCAAAATGTGCAACTAGTGCCATTATGATTCTGAAGGAATCCTTACATGAGACCGGAGAAAATGTCTCATTGTAATTTATCCCTTCTCTTTGTGTAAATCCTTTTGCCACAAGTCGTGCTTTGTACTTTTCAGGAGGTGGCTGTTGTTGCTCCCTTTCATGCTCAACAAATGGTTCATTCGGCTCCTGACGGACATGTTCCGAATTTTCACTCATCATTGTCATGGGTGGAGTCACAACAGGCGCTTGCACCACAATCACAGGGATCGTTGGTACAAGTGCACATGGTAGCGCAAAAAATGGCTCCTGAGTCATCGGATTAGGTGCATGCACCCTCTTCTCCTCAAGATCAATTTTCCGAGCTACCATGCTCCCCCTCATCATTTCGTCCTCTAAGAAGACAACATGTCTCGTTTCCACAAACTTTATGTATTTCTCTGGACAGTAGAAACGATAACCTTTTGACTTTTCAGGATAGCCAATAAAATGACAACTGACTGTTTTGGTATCTAACTTTGCGATATTTGGATTGAATACTTTGGCCTCAGCAGGGCTCCCCCACACTTTCAGGTGGTTTAGAGAAGGCACTCTCCCTGTCCATAGCTCATACGGCGTTTTGGGCACCGATTTGCTTCGAACTCTGTTTAGAATGTGAATAGCGGTTTTTAACGCCTCAATCCACAATCCCAATGGTAGGATGGAATAGCTCATCATTGAAAGATCGAAATGTCGCCTAGAGGGGGGGGGGGGTGAATAGGCAATTACAAACTCTTGCGGATTTGTCTTGTAAGAATGCGGAATTAAACTATCGTTTAGTTTACAAGCACAAACCGTAAATATGCTAAGCTCAACTAAGTGTAACAATAGCAACTAGAGCTAAGCAAGATAGGCACAAGATATATGTAGCACAAGTGATAGCAAGATATATGTACTTCAAGCACGATGGCTATCACAAGGAAAGAGAGCTCGGGTATAGAAATAACCGAGGCACGCGGAGACGAGGATGTATTCCCGTGTTCCCTTGCTTTGCAACAAGGTACGTCACGTTTGGAGGAGTGGAGGTCCCACGAAGGATTCCCCGCGCCACGAAGGCTCACCCTATTCTCCGAACCACACCCACGAAGGATAATGGCCCTTTCCTTATGGTTAGCTTTTCCTCCGCTCCGGAGATGGCAAGCTCCACAACCACTTCACAAGCTCCACGAAGGAGAAGCCCGGGCCCCTTCACAATCTTCCACGAAGAGATCACCGGGACACCAACCAAGCCAACTAGGAGGTCACCCTCCAAGAGTAACAAGCTCACGGTCTCTCACTCGAACAAATCGTGGTGGAGAGCTCAACACTATGCAATGATGCAAAGCAAGAACATCGGAGGTGTTCAAGTCCTTCACACTCAAATCCCACCAAAGCAACGAATGCTAGGATGAGATTGGAGAGGAAGAACAAGGGGAAAATCAACCAAAGACTCCAAGATCTAGATCCCAAGAGATTCCCTCACTTAGAGAAGAAATGGTTTGGTGGAAGTGTAGATCTAGATCTCCTCTCTCAAATCCTCAAATATGAGCAAGAATGGTTGGAGGAATCAAGGGGGAGAGCAAGTTCTTCAAATAGCAACAATGGAGGTGAGAGAATGGGAAGAACTAGTTGCTCAAGGTGGAAGAAGGGCTATTTATAGTCTAGGGAGAAAAATAACCGTTGGGGAAAAAACCAGGTGAAAATCGGCTAAAAAATGAGTTAAAAAATTCGCCCAGCCGGTCAGCAGGCCGGCCGACCGGATCCTGGGCCGGAGAGGCCGGTGGCCTGTCCAGTCGGACCGGCCCACCGACCGGGAGCGGTGCACAGCGCGCTGGGCGGCCGATTCGCCACGGCGCGCGCGGGGGAGAGGCGGGCCTCGTGGGCCGAAGGAGAGAGGCGGCCCGGTGCGGTATCCGGTCGGGCCGGAGGAGCAGCCGGGCGGGCCGGTCACGGACCAGGCCCAAGGCCGGTCAAGGCCGCGCGGGGGAAAGGCCGGCGCATGGCCCGGTGGCCGCCCGGTCGACCGGGTGGGCCAGCGTGCGGCCCGGCAGGCCGGGCGACAACCGGCTGCCTTCCCTCTTTTTTTTCTTTTCTTTTTTTCTTTTTCCTTTTCTTTAATAACTATTGCTCCCCAACTCCGATTGACATGAAACAAATTCCGTTGGAAAGATAATAACAAATGCCATCCAATAGAAAGTGCAAACTCAAGAAATTTTTGGAGGGGATTTTATCATGAATATAAAAGGGTAGAACCTTATATCATGAATAACCGGTAAAATCACCCAACCTCGAAAACGCAATAGAAGATGCATGTGAACTCCGTTTTCGATGAACTTGGGCTTGTTGTAAAGCTAGCAACAAGCTCAAGAACCTCACATAGAGAAACACCAAGAAGCAATAAGGATATGCAAAGTATGCAAAGGGTTGAGCTCCCTAAGACGATGTGATCAAGTTACCCAACCGAAAGCCCCTCTTAATAGTGCGGCTATCTATCCTATAATCCGGTCTCCCAACATCCACCTTGAGACCGGTAAAAGGAAAACCTAGCAAGGCCATACCTTTGCCTTGCGCATCCCGCTTGATCTTGATGATAACTCTTCAAGCTTCACTCAAGCCGGAATGCCTCTCTTGACCAATGTTGCTTCGTGAAGACTCACAAATGCTCCCCCATACACTATGATGGGAAAGCTCCATTGATGCACATCTTCACAAGTCCATTATCATCAAATGGACGGCAAGCTTCAAGTATGTGATTCACTTGAGACGCTCATCTTGAACTTGCCGAACACAACCTTGTATCTTCACATATTCACATAAGATAGAGCATGGCTAATATTGAGTTCCACATAAGAACTTCATCTTCATTTCTTCTTATTGATCATCTCACATATATATATCTTCATACCGATGATCTTGATGCCAATACATAAGATATACCTTTATCTTCATGGCATCCATACTTGAATCCAACACATGGAGAGCAAGTAGTACCTATGGAATATTCCTTCATATAAACTCAATGAAAACATTAGTCCATAGGGGTTGTCATTAATTACCAAAACCACACATAGGGGCAATGTATCCTTACAATCTCCCCCATTTTGGTAATTGATGATAACCACAATAAGAGGGTTTATATAATGAATATTAGTGACAAGTACGCAACTTATCCGAGAATAAGTTGTATACAAGAGGTTGTATTTGATATGGTCAAGTAACACAAAGCTACTAGCCCATATCAAAACCGGCTCTACTCACGCAACTACAACAAATGCAATGGATGTGAGTAGAACCAATATATATAGAGAAAACTCCCCCACAATGTATGCACGTGTGATGAACATGAATTCATTGCATACATTGTCAAGATTAACCTTTGGGATAGTTTCCACTATATATATACAACCATGCAAGACATATAAATATGGAATGCATGAGAGGCAAAACACTTAAGCACAAACCAAACTTAAGTATAAAACCATTCCCTTAAACCCTCTAAACTTCTCCCCATTGGCATCGATTGTCAAAATGGGTGAAAAATTTAGAAGG
>NW_025900783.1:0-13084 GCF_022539505.1 Lolium rigidum | reverse complement strand
ACAAACAAAGCATTATCATAAGATTTATCAAAATAGCATGGATTATCATATATAACAGTAGCATAATTATTCTCGCAAGTTTTACTCATAGGGAATATTTCAAGAGAATCCATAGGAACATAACATTCATCCTCCTTCGGTAAGCATGGAGGACAATCAAATAGTGTAAGAGATAAAGAGTTACTCTCATTAGAAGGTTGGCATGGGTAGCTAATCCATTCTTCCTCCTTTTGTTCATCACTCTCCTCCTCTTTTTCATCCAATGAGCTTTCGGGTTCATCAATTTCCTCCTCTTTTTCATCCACCGAGCTTTCGGGTTCATCAATTTCTTCTTTCACAGGTTCCTGCAATATGTGAGTGCATTCTTGTGCATTAATGAGTCTCTCTTTATAATCAATGATATAAGGATTATCACTGTAGCTTTCTATGCAAAAATTAAGGATAGAAGAGACATAATCTTTAAGGTCCTTACAAACAACACAAGTTTCATAATTTTTAGCCATGAAGGATACTATCTCAGAAGCTCCCATAAACAAAACAAATTGTTCTACTTCTTCGAACCCAAAATGAATATAGCTATTCCAATTATAGTTCTTAATTAAAACTTCCTCACTAAAGCCACATTGAAATTTAAGATGTTTAGTATCCTGTTTAGAGCAACAGTTTATATCATGGCGTTTAAGCAAGATTTTAGCAATTGCATTCAATTTTTCTATCACAACACTCATAACTTTACCAGTTCTTGATTCTCTATAATTATTATATAATACTATAAGCTCCAAATAGGTTGTAGGATCTCCCATAATAGCAGTTTTTAATTTTTAGGTTTTTCAAATTTTTATGGATTTTCGGGTATATAGGGAAAATAAAATAAGATAAAAAGAAACTAGACAAAAATAAACTAAGCAAAATAATACTAGACAGAAATAAACTAAGCACAAATAAACTAGACAAAAGTAAACTAAGCAAAACAAAATAAAATAAAACAAAAACAGAGAGAGAGGTAGAGTGTACTCCCCAGGTGAACTTATGAATAGAGTTATGCCTCCCCGGCAACGGCGCCAGAAAATAATCTTGATGACCCACAAGTATAGGGGATCGCAACAGTCTTCGAGGGAAGTAAAACCCAATTTATTGATTCGACACAAGGGGGGGTAAAGAATACTTATAAGCCTTAACAACTGAGTTGTCAATTCAGATCGCACTGGAAAAGCACTAGAAACAGGGGTGATGTGAAAGTAGCGAGTAATATGAGAGCAAGTAGTAACGATAACACAGCGAACGATAACAGTAACACGGAGGCAATGGCACCGAGAAAATAGTTGATACTACTTCCAATGACATGTAGAACGAGTATATGATGATGAGAGATGGACCGGGGTTCCCAGCTATCTACACTAGTGGTAACTCTCCAATAACAAGTGTTGGGTGAACAAATTACAGCTTGGGCAATTGATAGGATTGAAATAGCATTAAGACAGAACATCAAGATTATTAATCATGTAGGCATGTTTTCCATATATAGTCATACGTGCTCGCAATAAGAAACTTGTACATCATCTTTTGTCCTACCAGCCGGTGGCAGCCGGGCCTCTAGGGAATCTACTGGAAATTAAGGTACTCCTTTTAATAGAGCACCGGAGCAAAGCATTAACACTTGGTGAAAACATGTGATCCTCATACCTACGCCTTCCCCTCCAGTTATCCCGATTCTTCGTCACTCTGGGGCCTCGGGTTCCGGACATAGACATGTGCAAACAACTTGTAGATACAATCTAAGCAATAAGTATAGAGCTTAAATCTATGATCATGCCACTCGGGCCCTAGTGACAAGCATTAAACACAACAAGATTGCGAGCAACAATAACTTCACAAACTTTATAGATAGACTAATCATAATGTAACAATCCATCGGATCCCAACAAACACAACACCGATTACATCAGATGAATCTCAATCATGTAAGGCAGCTCATGAGATCATTGTATTGAAGTACATGGGGAGAGAGTACCAACTGGCTACAGCTAGAACCCGTAGTCCATGGGGGAACTACTCACGGAGCATGATGGAGGCGGTGGCGTCGATGGAGATGGCTTCCGGGGGCACTTCCCCGTCCCGGCGGCGTGCCGGAACAGAGATTTTGTCCGCCGAATTGGAGTTTCGCGATGGCGGCGGCGCCCCTGGAGTCTTTCTGGAGTTTCATCAATTGGTATCGAAGTTTTAGGTCGCGAGGGGTCTTATAGGCGAAGAGGCGGCGCAAGGGGCGCTCGGGGTCCCACCCCATAGGCCGGCGCGCCCCTTCCGGGCCGCGCCACCTTATGGTCCGGGGGCCCCGGGCCTCCCCTCCGACTCTCCTGCGGTGTCCTGGTCCGTCTCGGTGAATTATGATGTTTGGTCTTCGTTTCGTCGAATTCCGAGAATATTGCCCGAACAGCCTTTCACGGAACCAAAACAACAGAAAACAAGAATCGGCACTTCGGCATCTTGTTAATAGGTTAGTTCCGGAAAACGCATAAAAACATTATAAAGTGTGAGCAAAACATGTAGGTATTGCCATCCTCCAATTCCCCGTCCCGGCGGAGTGCCAGAACGGAGTTTCTGGTCCCGAGACGGAGTTTCGCGATGGTGGCGGCGTTCTGGATGTCTTCTGGCGATTTCGTCTAACCCCCCATGCGTTTTTTGGTCGAAGACGTTAAGTAGTCCAAAGGGGGGCGTCAGAGGCTGGCCGAGGCGGCCTCACCATAGGGCGGCGCGCCCCCCTCCTAGGCCGCGCCGGCCCATGGTGTGGGGGCCGTGGGCCCCCCCGGCCTGCCCTTCTGGCTCCGTGAATCTTCTGGAAAAATAAGCCCTTTGACTTTAATTCCGGGATTTTCTCCGAAAGTTGGATTTCTGCACAAAAACGAGACACCAGAGCAATTCTGCTGAAAACAGCGTTAGTCCGTGTTAGTTGTATCCAAAATCACAAATTAGAGGCAAAACAATAGCAAAAGTGTTCGGGGAAAGTAGATACGTTTTGGACGTATCACTTGTCTTTGCAATATATAGCTCATGGGAAAGTAGCCTAAAAAACTATTGTGGTAATGAATATGTCGCTTATGTATCTTAGTTCTTATAAGTTGCTTGTTGAGCGTTAACCATGTTTCTGGAGACGCCATCAACTGTTACACCTTTGTTGAATATCATGTGAGTTGCTATGCATGTTCGTCTTGTCTGAAGTAAGGGTGATTTATCATGATTAAATGGTTTGAGTATGCATATTGTTAGAGAAGAACATTGGGCCGCCAACCAAAGCCATGTATCATGGTGGAAGTTTCAGTTTGGACATTAATCCTCAATCTCTTATGAGAATATTATCTTTTGTTGAATGCTTAAGCATTAAAGAGGAGTCCATTATCTCGTTTTCTATGTTGTCCGGTATGGATGTCCTCAAGTTGAGATCTGTCAAAAACGAGAAATCAAATGCGATTTATCTCCTTGGACCTTTGTACAGGTGGCATAGAGGTACCCCTTTGTGACACTTGGTTGAAACATATGTAATGCAATGATAATCCATGGAAATCCGAGCTAATTAGGACAAGGTGCGAGCACTATTGGTATTCGATGCATGAGGCTTGCAACTTATAGGATGTTTTATGCATAACACATATGAATTAGTACTACCGTTGACAAAATTGTTTCCATGTTTTCAAAATAAAAAGCTCTAGCACAAGAGTAATCCCTGCTTCCCTCTGCGAAGGGCCTTTCTATTACTTTATGTTGAGTCAGTTTACCTACTTCTTTCTGTCTTAGAAGCAAACACTTGTGTCAACTATGTGCATTGATTCTTACATACTTGCTTATTTGCATTCATCATATTACTTTGTGTTGACAATTATCCATGAGATAAACATGTTGAAGTTGAAAACAACTGCTGAAACTTATATCTTCCTTTGTGTTGCTTCAAAACCTTCTATTAAGAATCTATTGCTTTATGACTTAACTCTTATGCAAGACTTATTGATGCGTTTCTTGAAAGTACTATTCATGAAAAGTCTTTGCTATATGATTCGAGCTTGTTTAGTCATTATCTTTACCATTGCTTTGAATCACTTCATTCATCTCATATGCTTTACAATAGTATTGATCAAGATTATGATAGCAGCATGTCACTTCAGAAATTATCCTTGTTATCGTTTACCTACTCGAGGGCGAGTAGGAACTAAGCTTGGGGATGCTTGATACGTATCAAACGTATCTATAATTTCTTATGTTCCATGATAGTTTTATGACAATACTCACATGTTTTATACACTTTACATCATTTTGATGCATTTTCCGGCACTAACCTATTAACAAGATGCCGAAGCACCAGTTCCTATTTTCTGTTGTTTTTGGTTTCAGAAATCCTACACAGGAAATATTCTCGGAATTGGACGAAACAAAAGCCCACGGTCTTATTTTCCACGGAGCCTTCCAGAAGTCCGAAGAGGAGACGAAGAGGGGCCGCGAGGCGGCCACCCCACAAGGCGGCGTGGCCGCGCCGGCCTATGGAGTGGGCCCCTCGGCCGCCTCCCGACTCTGCCCCTTCGCCTATTTATTCTCTCCGTCGCGAAAACCCTAGTACCGAGAGCCACGATACGAGAAAAGTTACTGTGATGCCGCCGCCGCCAATCCCATCTCGGGGGGATTCAGGATATCGCCTCCGGCACCCTGCCGGAGAGGGGAATCATCACCGGAGGACTCTACATCATCATGCCCGCCTCCGGATTGATGCGTGAGTAGTTCATCCTTGGACTATGGGTCCATAGCAGTAGCTAGATGGTTGTCTTCTCCTCTTGTGCTATCATGTTTAGATCTTGTGAGCTGCCTATCATGATCAAGATCGTCTATTTGTAATGCTACATGTTGTGTTTGTTGGGATCCGATGAATATGGAATACTATGTCAAGTTGATTATTGATCTATCATATATGTGTTGTTTATGATCTTGCATGCTCTCCGTTGCTAGTAGAGGCTCGGCCAAGTTGATACTTGTGACTCCAAGAGGGAGTATTTATGCTCGATAGTGGGTTCATGCCTCCATTGAATGCGGGACAAGTGACGTAAAGTTCTAAGGTTATGGATGTGCTGTTGCCACTAGGGATAAAACATCAATGGTTTGTCTAAGGATATTTGTGTTGATTACATTACGCACGATACTTAATGCAATTGTCCGTTGTTTGCAACTTAATACTGGAAGGGGTGCGGATGCTAACCCGAAGGTGGACTTTTTAGGCATAGATGCATGCTGGATAGCGGTCTATGTTCTTTGTCATAACGCCCTAAGTAAATCTCATATTAGTCATCATGATATGTATGTGCATTGTTATGCCCTCTCTATTTGTCAATTTCCCAACTGTAATTTGTTCACCCAACATGCTATTTATCTTATTGGAGAGACATCACTAGTGAACTGTGGACCCCGGTCCATTCTTTTACATCTGAAATACAATCTACTGCAATCATTGTTCTCTGCTGTTCTTTGCAAACAAACATCATTCTCCACACCATACGTTTAATCCTTTGTTTACAGCAAGCCGGTGAGATTGACAACCTCACTCGTTAAGTTGGGGCAAAGTATTTTGATTGTGTTGTGCAGGTTACACGTTGGCGCCGGAATCCCTGGTGTTGCGCCGCACTACACTCCTTCACCAACAACCTTCACGTGGCCTTTATCTCCTACTGGTTCGATAACCTTGGTTTCTTACTGAGGGAAAACTTGCTGTTGTACGCATCACACCTTCCTCTTGGGGTTCCCAACGGACGTGTGCTTCACGCGTTATCATCTTATCACGCCCAAAGTGACCCATCAAACCTCCGGCATGTGATTCCTGCAATAAGAGCAAACACACAGACGATTCTGGAACACATAGTTTGTTAGCTCTAAACAAGAACCCATCGTGTATGTGATACTTTTCCCATGCTTTACCAATAACACACACGCGGTACGGTTCAGCAAAATCATGATCAGTCGCATATAAATCACATAACACCTCTAATCCAGGAATTTTAACATCAAGATGGGTTAATAGCATAGTCTTCTTAGATAGAGCATCAGCAACAATATTATCTTTTCCCTTCTTATGCTTAATAATGTATGGAAAAGACTCAATGAACTCAACCCACTTAGCAAGACGCCTATGCAAAGTAGATTGGGTTTTCAGATATTTCAAAGCTTCATGATCAGAATGTATGATAAATTCTTTTGGCCACAAATAATGTTGCCAAACCTCAAGAACTCTAATTAAAGCATACAATTCTTTATCATATATTGGATAGTTAAACTTAGCACCGTAAAGTTTCTCAGAACAATATGCAATTGGGCGACCCTCTTGCATCAACACACCACCAATTCCAATACCACTAGCATCACATTCAATCTCAAATTGCTTATTGAAATCAGGAAGTGCAAGCAACGGTGCAGAAGTTAACAATCGTTTCAGTTCATCAAAAGCATGATCTTGGGCAACGCCCCACTCAAAGACAACACCCTTTTTAGTCAATTCATTCAAAGGTGCAGCAATAGTAGAAAAATTGGGCACAAAACGGCGATAAAACCCAAGCTAGACCATGAAAACTTCTAACTTGACTCACATTCATGGGAGTAGGCCAATTTTGAATAGCTTCAATTTTAGACACATCTACTTCTACTCCATGCTTAGAGACAACATAACCCGAAATATGACCTTATCTTTGCAAAATGTGCACTTCTCAAGATTACCATACAGTTTACTATCACGCAACACTTGCAAAACATGTCTAATATGTATAGTATGATCATCTTCATTGCAGCTGTAGATTAATATGTCATCAAAATACACAACCACAAACTTGCCAATAAAATCACGCAAAACATGGTTCATCAGTCTCATGAAAGTGCTAGGTGCATTAATGATACGGCTCCAACATATCTATAATTTTTGATGTTCCATGCTAGTTTTATGACAATACCTACATGTTTTACTCGCACTTTATAATGATTTCATGCATTTTCCGGAACTAACCTATTAACAAGATGCCGAAGTGCCAGTTCCTCGTTTTCTCGTTGTTTTTGGTTCCGGAAAGGCTGTTCGGGCAATATTCTCTCGAATTCGACGAAACAAAGACCAAATATCTTATTTCCCCGGAAGGTTCCAGAACACCGAAGGAGGGTCGGAGGCGGGCAGCAAGGGGCCCACACCATATGGCGGCGCGGGTGGCCCCTGGCCGCGCCAGCCTATGGGGAGGGGGCCCCGTGGCCCCTCCGACTCCGCCTCTTCGCCTATAAAGTCCCTCGCGACCTAAAACCTCGACACCAGCTGACGAAACTCCAGAAAGACTCCAGGGGCGCCGCCGCCATCGCGAAACTCCGTTTCGAGGGACAGAAGTCTCTGTTCCGGCATGCCGCCGGGACGGGGAAGTGCCCCCGGAAGCCATCTCCATCAACGCCACCACCTCCATCATGCTCCGTGAGTAGTTCCCCCATGGACTACGGGTTCTAGCTGTAGCTAGTTGGTACTCTCTCTCCCATGTACTTCAATACAATGATCTCATGAGCTGCCTTACATGATTGAGATTCATCTGATGTAATCGGTGTTGTGTTTTTTGGGATCCGATGAATTGTTACATTATGATCAGTCTATCTATATAAGTTTGTGAAGTTATTGTTGCTGCAATCTTGTTGTGTTTAATACTTGTCACTAGTGCACGAGTGGCACGATCTTAGATTTAAGCTCTATACTTATTGCTTAGATTGTATCTACAAGTTGTTTGCACACGTCTATGTCCGGAACCCGAGGCCCCAGAGTGACAGCAACTGGGATAACTGGAGGGGAAGGCTTAGGTATGAGTATCACATGTTTTCACCAAGTGTTAATGCTTTGCTCCGGTGCTCTATTAAAAGGAGTACCTTAATTTCCAGTAGATTCCCTAGAGGCCCGGCTGCCACCGGCTGGTAGGACAAAAGATGTTATACAAGTTTCTCATTGCGAGCACGTATGACTATATATGGAAAACATGCCTACATGATTAATAATCTTGATGTTCTGTCTTAATGCTTTCAATCCTATCAATTTCCCAACTGTAATTTGTTCACCCAACACTTGTTATTGGAGAGTTACCACTAGTGAAGATAGCTGGCACTAGTAGGAAAACCCTTATAGGCGAAGCTTAGTTCTGTGGCGCACCGTTTTGAGTGCGCCACAGAAACTTATTTTGTGGCGCACGAAGCTCGGTGCGCCACAGAAATAGCTTAATTTTGTGGCGCACTACTAAACCGTGCGCCACAAAAACTTGGTGGGCCCCACACCCTGTCACCCCCAATCATTGGTTTTACAATTTCTATGGCGCACAAACCTCGGTGCGCCACATAAATTACTTCTTCTGTGGCGCACGGCGACGGTGCGCCACAAAAATAAGGTATTCTCGTGGCGCACCGTCTTGTGTGCGCCACGTAAATAAGTTATTCCGTGGCGCACCTGCGCTCGGTGCGCCACGTAAATAAGCTATTCCGTGGCGCACTCGTGGTTGGTGCGCCACGGAACTAGCGAACCAGATCTACAAAAGTGAGCAACCTCCCACCTACCACACTACACAAGCCATTCTTCTTCCTCCATCTAGCTCGTCCCCCCTTCTCTCTCATACCATTTTGACTCCACTTTTCACTTGCTTGGGTATTTATTGCACTTACTTTGGTTGATACTTAATTGGAGTTGAGGAGAAGGCTCTCCATACTCTCTCCTCCTCTCGAAGTCATCGATCGCGGTCTCGTCTCGGTATCGAATCTAGAAGGTGAGTAGTTGGAGGAGACATACATATGCTTGGAGGAGACATGCATATGCTTGTAGATCTTGTGTGGCCGTCGTGTGTATGGATGCTTGTTGCAGGTGAAGCGCTTGTGTGTGTGCCGGTGTGGTGCATGGATGTTTGCCGAAATGTTGATTCATTTCCGTTTCGGCAAGTTTTGCACTACCCATATGTCCTACTTTGAGGAGAGGTCATCCCGGGTCCTCGAAAACCGTCTACCCAGGTGCTCGAAGGTGGCTTCGCTTGGATCACCCGTGGAGAAAACGCGGTGATCTGTTCAATGGTAAAGATGAGCCCGATGGACCCCCACGCCCGAGGAGCGGCGCAGAAATCGATGATCTTCTGAAAAATTGGAAGGAGTGCCCAGCGCCGGGAAAGAAGCGACCGAAGCCAGAGCCGCTGCTCGGTGTATGGAAAGCGAGGTCTGTTTTCCACGACTTGGAGTACTCGGAAGGTCCTCCACACGCCCCACAGCCTCGATGTCATGCACATTACGAAGAACGTTACCGAGAGTCCGCTTGGCACTCTTTGCAACTCGAGAAAAGTCCAAGGATGGACCGAAAGCAAGATACGATCTTAAACATTTTGGCATCAGGAAAGATCTTCAAGCCCCGATACTGACGATGATGATGATGATGATGATGATGATGATCAGACGGAAGGGACTCAACGTCTCCGTAAAAGGGCTAAGAAGAACGCGGTGCAGCTTCCCGCTGCCTGCTTCACAACGAGTCCGGAGGAGCTCGAGCAGTTTTTCAGGTGCCTCCTAGGAGTGAAAGTTCCTCACGGTTACTCGGGGAATATAAGCAGATATCTGGACGTAGCGAAGAAGAGGTTCACCGGGATGAAGTCTCACGATTGCCACGTGCTAATGACGCAGATACTTCCCGTTGCGATCCGAGGCATAATGGACGAGCACGTCCGTGATACGCTGTTTGGCCTATGCAACTTTTTTGACGTTATCACCAGGAAGTCGATCGGCGTGAGGCAGCTCAAGATGCTACAGGATGAGATCGTGGTGATACTATGTGAGCTCGAGATTTACTTCCCGCCTGCATTCCGTGATATATGCGTCCATCTCCTTCTCCATGTCGTTGAAGACATCAAGCAGCTCGGCCCAACGTTCCTCCACAACATGATGCCTTTCGAAAGGCAGAACGGTGTCATGAAAGGATACGTTCGCAATAGGGCCCGTCCAGACGCAAGCATGGCCAAGGGGTTTCTAACCTACGAGTGCATCTCCTTCTGCCAGAATTATCTAAGCACCGAGGACGACGAGGATCATGTTGGTCTACCACCCAGGACGCACCTCGGGAGGCTCGCTGGAGTCGGTCACCGCGAGGGCTACCGCTCAGTCCATGTCGGCATTGAAAATCGACGCGACGACTTTGACAGGGCTCACCGGGTCGCGCTACAACACTTAAAACTGACCGAACCTTTCGTGCAAGAGCACAAAAGCATGGTCGAGCAGAATTACATCGATATGGGCCGGCCGAGGAAGATGGGAGACGTAACCAAAAAGCACAACTCCAGCTTCACGCGTTGGTTCAAGCAAACTCAACTGGTTGAAGCACAGAGAAATACGCCTTCTACCGAAGATGAAAAACTCATATACACCTTATCACGGGGACCCGCGCATAACGTAAGGACCTATCGGGGTACGACATCAACGGTTACAGATTCTACACCGAGGAAAAGGACAGAAATAGTGAAAATCAAAACTCGGGAGTAACTATGCTGTCATACGCCGATGACGAGACTAATGTCAAGGAAAGATTTTTGGAAGGATCGAGGAGATATGGGAGCTCAATTACTGTGGAGAGACGGTGCCAATGTTTCGTGTGAGATGGGCCAAGAAGGTCGAAAAAGAAGGCCGATATTTCACAACCATGGTTATACCCGATGCAAAATCGAAGAACGCATCCGCGAAAAATGAGCCATGGGTACTCGGTAGCCAAGTTGACCAATGCTTCTTCATCACCGATCCGTCGAGGCCTAGCCGTGTTGTCGTGAGGAGGGGCAAGAGGAGCATCATAGGAATGCAAGGAGACGCCAACGAGGAAGACTTGGACAAGAACGGTGACCCGAAGATGGAGGAGGAATTCGACAGGCACTTCGACATGCCTACTACTAGTAAAGTAAGAAGGAAGACCTCCCTACCCTCTAAAGGTTGTCCATTCACGCGAAGAAATCTCAAGGTGGCCGGCATAAAGTATTCAACCGCCAACAACCGAAAGGGCAAGAAGATTGCGAAGAGACGCTAGAGCTCGGAGCCGGGACGAAGAAGATCTTTTTTTGGTGTATGTGTGTGTGACAAGTACATGCATGTGTGTGTGAGAGAGACAAGAACATGTGTGTGTGAGACAAGTAATTTGTAATTGAAAATCTCTAGTAATTATTATTAAATGTTGTGTTGTTTCTTGAAAATGTAACAAAAACATTTTTAAAAAGGGAAAAAAGTAGGGGCAACCAGGGTTCGAACCTGGGTTACCCAAGCCTACCAGTGGGCTTAACCACTGGGCTAATGCTGTGTTTCTGACAGAACACAACATTAGCCCAGTTTGTTTACCAAGTCAGTAAATTCTGTGGCGCACCTAGTACTGCATGCGCCATAGAATTCCTTAATTCTGTGGCGCATGTCCCGCTTGGTGCGCCACAGAATTAAGGAATTCTATGGCGCATGCACAACTAGGTGCGCCACAGAATCTATCGACTTGGTGAAATGAGCGGTTCGCTCTCCCCCCATCTCTCTCTTCCCCATTCGTATCCGCGTGACGAACCCTAGCTTCCACCGCCGCCTAGCACTCGCCACCGCCGCCTAGCACCACCGAGCAGGAGGAAGAGGAGGAGGAGGAGGACCACCCCGCCCACGCTGCGAGCAGGAGGAGGAGGACCACCCCGCACACGCCGCGAGCAGGAGGAGGAGGACCACCCCGCCCGCGCCGCGAGCAGCAGGAGGAGGAGGAGGAGGACCATCGCCTGCGCTCGCCATCACCGCCTAGCGCCGCCGTCGGTGAGATCCCTCCCTCTCCCCTGTGCCTCCCTCCCTCTCCCTTGTGCCTCCCTCCCTCTCCCCTGTGCCCCGGCCCCTCCCTCTCCCCTATGCCTCCCTCCCTCTCCCCTATGCCTCTCAATTTGGTTCTCAATTTGCTTAATTTCTTGCTCGGTGATGTAGTTAATTTTGATTGAGCAATTGACAATGTTGCATATACATATAGTCAAATAGAATTTTGATGGTCAGTATGAATTTTGATGTAGTGCTGCTATAGCTTATGTGGACATTCAATTTATGAATTTTGATGTGTTAGTCAAATAGAAATTTGATGGTCAGTATGAATTTTGATTTAGACAGATGATAAGAATTTTGAAAATGTTTAAAAGAGGGTTAACAGAGAGTCAGTATGAATTACTGGAACTATTTATTGATGAACTATGTATTCATAATGATTCAATTTGTTTGCATAGAATGAATGGCCGGATGCCAAGTAATTGTTGGTAAATATCCATTATAATCTGAATCTTAGTAGATTATGATGATTGATGCTTTGGTTGTGGTTTAATAGCTTGGTGATGCTAGGGGCCACTTCCCAAACCTATGAATGCCTATGATCCTATAGCAGCCCAATTTTGCTTCCCCAAATAATGCATTGGATGATGCTTTCATGAATATGTTGGCAGTAGCTACTGGTCACATGTCATGATATACCGTTACTGCTTGGGGTTTCAAGATAATAATGCTACTAGTACATGAAATGCTGCTGTTTGAATTTAGAGATAAAAAAGCTACTGCCTACTATTTGAATGAACAAGCTACAACCTACTATTTGGGAATAAAAATAAAAATGAACAAGCTAATGTTGTTGTTGTTTCTCTGTCTGTAAATGATGCTCATGCTCACATGTTGGCAGTAGCTACTGGTTGGCTTGCTCTATAAGCTTGTATTCTTGGTTATGAAGAAGCATATACTGCCTTTTTAAATTTAAGTAATTATCTACCAAAAATTTAAGTAATTATGAGTAATAGCATTTTCATTTGAAGACACTAGCATTTCCATATGATGCTCAAGCTTATGCTATTTAATTATCTCTGGAATTTTATATGTTGATGTTCTTTATTGCTACTGCTAGCTAGGATTTGTTAGGTTTTTTAATACAAATGAAAAAATGAACAAGCTAATCATGAAATGATACTGCCTAGTTGATTTTGAATGAAATGCTACTGCCTACTATTGAAGTCATTTTTCTAAGTCATTAGCTTGTTATCGCCAGAATTTGACCGAGTCG
>NW_025900782.1:0-29886 GCF_022539505.1 Lolium rigidum | reverse complement strand
TGTAGCAACCTCTCCTTATCTTAGTTTTGAGTTTTGTTGTGCCAAGTTAAGCCGTTGATAGAAAAGTAAGTACTAGATTTGGATTACTGCGCAGTTCCAGATTTCTTTGCTGTCACGAATCTGAGCCCACTGCCCTGCAGGAAGCTCAGAAAATTATGCCAATTTACGTGCATGATCCTCAGATATGTACGCAACTTTCATTCAATTTGAGCATTTTCATTTGAGCAAGTCTGGTGCCATTTTAAAATTCGTCAATACGAACTGTTCTGTTTTGACAGATTCTGCCTTTTATTTCGCATTGCCTCTTTCGCTATGTTGGATGAATTTCTTTGATCCACTAATGTCCAGTAGCATTATGCAATGTCCAGAAGTGTTAAGAATGAGTGTGTCACCTCTGAATATGTCAATTTATATTGTGCACTAACCCTCTAATGAGTTGTTTCGAGTTTGGTGTGGAGGAAGTTTTCAAGGATCAAGAGAGGAGTATGATGCAACATGATCAAGGAGAGTGAAAGCTCTAAGCTTGGGGATGCACCCGGCGGTTCACCCCTGCATATATTAAGAAGACTCAAGCGTCTAAGCTTGGGGATGCCCAAGGCATCCCCTTCTTCATCAACAAATTATCGTGTTCCTCCCCGAAACTACATTTTTATTCGGCCACATCTTATGTGCTTTTTCTTGGAGCGTCGTTTTGTTTTTGTTTTTGTTTTGTTTGAATAAAATGGATCCTAGCATTCACTTTATGGGAGAGATACACACTCCGCTGTAGCATATGGACAAATATGTCCTTGGTTTCTACTCATAGTATTCATGGCGAAGTTTCTCCTTCGTTAAATTGTTATATGGTTGGAATTGGAAAATGATACATGTAGTAATTGCTATAAATGTTTTGGGTAATGTGATACTTGGCAATTGTTGTGTTCATGTTTAAGCTCTTGCATCATATGCTTTGCACCCATTAATGAAGAAATACATAGAGCATGCTAAAATTTGGTTTGCATATTTGGTTTCTCTAAGGTCTAGATAATTTCTAGTTTTGAGTTTGAACAACAAGGAAGACGGTATAGAGTATTATAATGCTTTCAATATGTCTTTTATGTGAGTTTTGCTGTACTAGTTCATCCTTGTGTTTGCCTCAAATAACCTTGCTAGCCTAAACCTTGTATCGAGAGGGAATACTTCTCATGCATCCAAAATACTTGAGCCAACCACTATGCCATTTGTGTCCACCATACCTACCTATACTACATGGTATTTTCCCGCCATTCCAAAGTAAATTGCTTGAGTGCTACCTTTAAAATTCCATCATTCACCTTTGCAATATATAGCTCATGGGACAAATAGCTTAAAAACTATTGTGGTATTGAATATGTAATTATGCACTTTATCTCTTATTAAGTTGCTTGTTGTGCGATAACCATGTTTATCGGGGAACGCCATCAACTCATTGTTGAATTTCATGTGAGTTGCTATGCATGTTCGTCTTGTCCGAAGTAAGGGCGATCTACACTGAGTTGAATGGTTTGAGCATGCATATTGTGAGAGAAGAACATTGGGCCGCTAACTAAAGCCATGTTCCATGGTGGAAGTTTCAGTTTTGGACAAACATCTTCAAATCTCTAATGAGAAAAGAATTAATTGTTGTTGAATGCTTAAAGCATTAAAAGAGGAGTCCATTATCTCGTTGTCTATGTTGTCCCGGTATGGATGTCTAAGTTGAGAATAATCAAAAGCGAGAAATCCAAATGCGAGCTTTCTCCTTAGACCTTTGTACAAGCGGCATAGAGGTACCCCTTTGTGATACTTGGTTAAAGCATATGTATTGCGGTGATAATCCGGGTAGTCCAAGCTAATTAGGACAAGGTGCGAGCACTATTAGTACACTATGCATGAGGCTTGCAACTTATAAGATATAATTTACATGATGCATATGCTTTATTACTACCGTTGACAAAATTGTTTCATGTTTTCAAAATCAAAGCTCTAGCACAAATATAGCAATCGATGCTTTTCCTCTATGAGGACCATTCTTTTACTTTCAATGTTGAGTCAGTTCACCTATTTCTCTCCACCTCAAGAAGCAAACACTTGTGTGAACTGTGCATTGATTCTTACATACTTGCTTATTGCACTTATTATATTACTCTATGTTGACAATATCCATGAGATATACATGTTACAAGTTGAAAGCAACCGCTGAAACTTAATCTTCTTTTGTGTTGCTTCAATACCTTTACTTTGAATTATTGCTTTATGAGTTAACTCTTATGCAAGACTTATTGATGCTTGTCTTGAAATGCTATTCATGAAAAGTCTTTGCTTTATGATTCACTTGTTTACTCATGTCATACACATTGTTTTGATCGCCGCATTCTCTACATATGCTTTACAAATAGTATGATCAAGTTTATGATGGCATGTCACTCCGTAAATTATCTTTGTTATCGTTTTACCCGCTCGGGACGAGCAGTAACTAAGCTTGGGGATGCCGATACGTCTCCAACGTATCGATAATTTCTTGTGTTCCATGCCACATTATTGATGTTATCTACATGTTTTATGCACACTTTATATCATATTCGTGCATTTTCCGGAACTAACCTATTAACAAGATGCCGAAGTGCCGCTTGTCGTTTTCTGCTGTTTTTGGTTTCAGAAATCCTAGTAAAGAAATATTCTCGGAATTGGACGAAATAAAAGCCCGGAGGCCTATTTTCTCACGAAGCTTCCGAAGTCCGAAGGAGAGACGAAGAGGGGCCACAGGGTGGCCAAACCCTAGGGCGGCGCGGCCCCACCCCCGGCCGCGCCGGCCCGTGGTTTGGGCCCCCGTGCCGCCTCTTGACTTGCCCTTCCGCCTACAAATAGCCTCCGTGACGAAACCCCCGCACCGAGAGCCACGATACGGAAAACATTACCGAGACGCCGTCGCCGCCGATCCCATCTCGGGGATCCCGGAGATCGCCTCCGGCACCCTGCCGGAGAGGGGATTCATCTCCCGGAGGACTCTACACCGCCATGGTCGGCTCCGGAGTGATGAGTGAGTAGTCTACCCCTGGACTATGGGTCCATAGCAGTAGCTAGATGGTTGTCTTCTCCCCATTGTGCTATCATTGTCGGATCTTGTGAGCTGCCTATCATGATCAAGATCATCTATATGTAATTCTATATGTTGCGTTTGTTGGGATCCGATGAATAGAGGATACTTGTTATGTTGATTATCAAAGTTATGCTTATGTGTTGTTTATGATCTTGCATGCTCTCCGTTATTAGTAGATGCTCTGGCCAAGTAGATGCTTTTAACTCCAAGAGGGAGTACTTATGCTCGATAGTGGGTTCATGCCCGCATTGACACCGGGACAGGTGACGTAAAGTTCTAAGGTTGTGTTGTGCTGTTGCCACTAGGGATAAAACATTGATGCTATGTCTAAGGATGTAGTTGTTGATTACATTACGCACCATACTTAATGCAATTGTCCGTTGTTTGCAACTTAATACCGGAGGGGTTCGGATGATAACCTCGAAGGTGGACTTTTTAGGCATAGATGCAGTTGGATGGCGGTCTATGTACTTTGTCGTAATGCCCAATTAAATCTCACTATACTCATCATGATATGTATGTGCATTGTCATGCTCTCTTTATTTGTCAATTGCCCAACCGTAATTTGTTCACCCAACATGCTCGTTCGTCTTATGGGAGAGACACCTCTAGTGAACTGTGGACCCCGGTCCAATTCTCTTTACTCGAAATACAATCTACTCGCAATACTTGTTTCTACTATTTTCTCTCGCAAACAATCATCTTCCACACAATACGGTTAATCCTTTGTTACAGCAAGCCGGTGAGATTGACAACCTCACTCGTTTCGTTGGGGCAAAGTAGCTTGGTTGTGTTGTGCAGGTTCCACGTTGGCGCCGGAATCTCCGGTGTTGCGCCGCACTACATCCCGCCGCCATCAACCTTCAACGTGCTTCTTGGCTCCTCCTGGTTCGATAAACCTTGGTTTCTTTCTGAGGGAAAACTTGCTGCTGTGCGCATCATACCTTCCTCTTGGGGTTGCCCAACGAACGTGTGAAATACACGCCATCACACCTCTTATCTATAATGAACTTGTTGAGTATGCTCGTACTCATACCACTCTTAAATCCCATGCTTAGATTGTCTGAATCGTTTGGAGGAGGACTACGACAACAATGAAGGAGCCGAGATCATCGGCTACGAAGAACCAGACCTCTCAGGAGGAGTTGAAGGCGTAGACTACCTCATCGTCTACGGATCCGGAGAGGCTTCCGGAGGAGAACAAGCCTAGGGATATTCGCTAGTTGTAGTACCCGAGCAGCCTGAACTCTTAGTATTTAGCTGCTCGATGAAATAAATGTTTAGTTTAATGAAACTCTGGTATTGTAAGTTAAGTTGGGTTCACCTCGAACCCAGGAGTATTCCTCTTAGGCCCCAAGAGGAGCTCCAAGACGACATGTGTATGTTAATTGTAATAATATGTGAATAAGTTATGGACCCTGCTATGTTCTGTTGTACTACTCGAGGGATGTAATATTTGCGGAATGGTACTTCGTGAATGTTATATCAACGATCGGCATACTACAACATGCAGTGGTATGCGGGGTCACCACGGATGTGAAGAAACTAACCTTGTTCTTAATTGGGAGAAATGCCACTTTATGGTTAATGAAGGAATTGTATTGGGACATAAAATTTCCGAGAGAGGTATTGAAGTTGATAGAGCTAAAGTTGAAGCAATTGAGAAGATGCCCTATCCTAGAGATGTTAAAGGTATTCGTAGTGTTCTTGGTCATGCTGGGTTTTATAGGAGATTTATTAAAGATTTATCCAAGATTTCAAAGCCTCTTACTAATCTTCTTCAAAAAGATGTACCTTTTGTTTTTGATGATGATTGTAAGGAAGCTTTTGAAACTCTAAAGAAAGCCTTAACAACTGCTCTTGTAGTTGAACCTCCTGATTGGAACTTACCTTTTGAAATTATGTGTGATGCTAGTGATTTTGCTGTAGGTGCTGTTCTTGGACAACGAGTAGATAAAAAATTGAATGTTATTCATTATGCTAGCAAAACTCTTGATGCTGCTCAAAGAAATTATGCTACAACTGAAAAAGAGTTATTAGCTGTAGTTTTTGCTTGTGACAAGTTTAGATCCTATATTGTTGATTCAAAAGTTACAATCCATACTGATCATGCTGCAATTAGGTACCTTATGGAAAAGAAAGATGCCAAGCCAAGGCTTATTAGATGGGTGCTTCTTTTGCAAGAATTTGATTTACATATTATAGATAGGAAAGGTGCTGATAATCCTGTTGCTGATAATTTGTCTAGATTGGAAAATATTGCTTATGATCTTGTTCCTGTTAATGATAGTTTTCCAAATGAACAATTGGCTGTAATAAAGGTGAGCTCGCGAGATAGTCCTTGGTACGCTGATTATGCTAACTTTATTGTTTCCAAGTACTTGCCTCCACCTTTTCAGCTCAGCAAAGGAGGAAATTCTTTTATGACTTGAGGCATTATTTTTGGGATGACCCACACTTATATAAAGAAGGAGTGGATGGTATTCTGCGAAGATGTGTTCCCAAATATGAACAACAAGAGATATTGAGTAAGTGTCATGGTAGTGCTTATGGAGGACATCACGCCGGAGATAGAAAAGGTTCTACAATCAGGTTTCTATTGGCCAACTCTCTTCAAAGATGCAAGAAAGTTTATTTTATCTTGTGATGAATGTCAAAGGGTTGGTAATATCTCCAGACGCAATGAAATGCCTATGAACTATACTCTTGTTGTTGAACCATTCGATTGCTGGGGATTTGACTTCATGGGTCCTTTCCCTTCTTCAGAAGGTAACACTCATATACTTGTCGCTGTTGATTATGTTACTAAATGGGTGGAAGCCATACCCACAAAAAATTCTGATGGTGAAACCTCTTTAAGAATGCTTTTAGATATTATTTTTCCTATATTTGGAGTTCCTAGATATCTTATGACTGATGGAGGTTCTCATTTTATTCATGGTAGTTTTAGAAAAACTCTTGCTAAATATGGTATTAATCATAGAATTGCTTCCGCTTATCATCCTCAAACTAGTGGGCAAGTAGAATTATTAAATAGAGAGATTAAATCTATCTTGCAAAAGACTGTTAATAAATCTAGAAAGAACTGGGCTAGTAAATTGAAGGAAGCACTATGGGCTTATAGAACCGCTTATAAAAATCCTATGGGTATGTCACCTTATAAAATGGTTTATGGGAAAGCTTGTCATTTACCTTTAGAACTAGAGCACAAAGCTTATTGGGCTGTGAGAGAACTAAATAAAGATACTAAACTTGCCGGTAAGAAAAGATTGCTACAATTGAGTTCTCTAGATGAATGGAGAAGTGAAGCTTATGAAAATGCTAAACTCTTTAAAGAGAAAGTTAAGAAATGGCATGATAGAAGAATTATCAAAAGAGAATTTAATGTTGGAGATAAAGTCCTATTGTATCGGTCTCGTCTCAGATTTTTTGCATGGAAATTACTCTCAAAATGGGAAGGACCATATGTCATTGTGGAGGTGTATCGTTCAGGGGCAATTAAAATTAGTTCTCCGCAAGGTGATGCCACACAAGTGGTGAATGGACAAAGACTCAAGCATTATATCTCTGGTGATTCTTATAATGAAGATGTTGATGTTATTCGAGTGGTGACTCCGGAAGCTTTCATCAAAGGTCAAATTGACAGTTCTGCAGAGTTCGACTTTGAATAGGTAACAGTACTGGTAATAAAAAGTCCGCGTTTAACTTTCCGAACAATGTTTTTACTATTTTCGGAAAATATGTAAAATTACGAGATCGAAACGGAGTGGAGGAGGCGCACGAGGGCGTGCCCCCATAGGCCGGCGCGGGCCCCAGCTTGGCCGCGCCGCCCTATGAGGATGGCCCCTCGGAGTCCCTCTCCGACTCTGGTTCGACCTGGTACTTTCCTTCTGTCGTGAAAATTTCTGCTATATAATCCCCCGGACCCCTGGAGGTCCGTATATCGTTTTCTCGTCGCGTTTTGTTTCGAGCTGTTTTCTGCCAGGATCTGCTTCAGATCTAGGGCCAGCATGTCTTCGTCGGGAACTCCGAAGGACAGCTTCTTTGAGGACGTCGTCAACCCGTACATGAACGAGCTGAAGATGCACCCAAGGAATTGCTGCTCGTAGATGGAGAATTGAAGATTGAAGATGTCCGGGGTCCTAAAGGAGAAGGAAGTTTGGAGGACAGGATGGAGAAATTAGAACAAGAGGTTTTCAACTACAAGAAGATGGCTGAGCGTGAAGTGGACATCTTTCACAAAATTGTGTCTGAACTTATTGATGGACACAAGAAGGAGACTGCAAAGCTGTGGGACGATATCCTTTCGCTTCACGACACTACCAACAAACTCCAAGCTCAACTCTATGATGTTCAGAATCAGAACTATGAGTATGAAAACAGGTTTAAACACATAAGCTATGCTGCTAGTTTCAGGATTCCCGAGACCAAGATGTCGTTTGTTGATGGAGAGCCTCTTCCTTGGAAGTATGATGATGGGAAGAATTCACCACCGCTGAAGGAGTAATTCATCATTGGTATTGGCACCCCCTTGGTTTGTTCCAAGCTTGGGGGAGTGCCGCGTATCACATCATCACTATCTTTTACCTTTTTACTATCAAGTAGTGTCATATCATGAGTAGGGAAGTTATCATATAAGATGTGTTGCAGTATGGAAGTATCTCTCTTTTAGTTGGTTATCTATGTATCCCTTGGTGTGAGTTATCGTTATGGAATATTAATGAGAAGTTTTATCATTTACATATTGCACATCTTATTTTAGTTTGCAATCTCTATTATATGATTGATCTTGTTGTTAAGTATTGGTATCACTTTGGGAACATTGAGTAAATCTATTTGGTTTTGGCAAACTTAGCATTGGTCAATAGCAACAACACTTTGAGTTTAAGTAGAAAAGAGGAAATACATGTAGATATGTTATTTCATTATCTTTCTTTCTGTTAGCTCCTAGCTTAGTATTCTGAAGTTAAAATTGTTTGTGCTTACAAGGAAGATGCATGATTGTTTCTATCACATGTATATTTGTTTGTTTCCCTCAACTCTTATGCTTGCTAATCAACCTTGCTAGCCAAAGACCTGTACTGAGAGGGAATGATTCTCGTGCATCCAAACCCTTAAACCAAACCTATGCCATCGGTGTCCACCATAACTACCTACTATGTGGTATTTCCCTGCCATTCCAAGTAAATACTTCATGTGCTACCTTTAAACAATTCAAAAGTTATCATCCCTTATTTGTGTCAATGTTTTATAGCTCATGAGGAAGTATGTGGTGTTTTATCTTTCAATCTTGTTGGGCAGCTTTCACTAATGGACTAGTGGCTTCATCCACTTATCCTATAATTTTGCAAAAAGAGCTGGCAACGGGGTTCCCAGCCCCAATTAATTAACTCTCATTAATAATTCTCTTCACATGTTTTACTCTGATTCATCAGTAAGCAATTAATTTTGCAATAGACACTCCTCCATGGTATGTGAAATGTTGGAAGGCACCCGAGGATTCGGTTAGCCATGGCTTGAGAAAGCAAAGGTTGGGAGGAGTGTCATCCTTAAAAAAACTAAAGTACATGTGTAAACAAAAGAGAAGAGGGATGATCTACCTTGCTGGTAGAGATAACGTCCTTCATGGGAGCCGCTCTTTGGAAGTCTTTTGGCAAGGGGGTTAGAGTACCCACTACCATTCGTTGACAACAACAAACACCTCTCAAACTTTACTTTTATGCTCTCTATATGATTTCAAAACTTAAAAAGCTCTAGCACATGATTTAATCCCTGCTTCCCTCTGCGAAGGGCCTATCTTTTACTTTATTTTGAGTCAATAAACCTATTTCCCTCTATCTTAAGCAAGAAATTGAGTTGTTGTGATCAAACCATTTATACTGTGATCTACTTAATCATGCCTTTTATTCTTCCTTGTTCAGTACAAGTTTTATCTAAATGAATATAGCTTTGAAGGTTATCGATGATTATGAGGGGATTATTATGATTGAGAATGCAAGTTTTGCTATAAGCTTTAATATAAGAGTGCTGCTCAATAGATAAGTACAATCTGTTAACTGTTCTTTGACCAAGAACGAAGTTTGCTATCACCAATTATGATTTACTATGCACCTTTATTTATGATTTCCTTTTACTTGTTTCAAGTTGAATCATATGAGGAAGTTGTTCACTAGAATGTCTTGTGTGAATTAATATGATGCTTCTTGTCCGTATTTTATTTATCGACTTTTCACTCCATAAACATGTGGTCTTGTTTACTGAGTACAGTTTCGCTTGGGGACAAGCGAAGTCTAAACTTGGGGGGAGTTGATACGTCCATTTTGCATCACTATTTTATATCATAATTTACTGTTATTCATTGATATATTAGAGGTGATACTTATGTTATTTCATCTATTTTGCATGTTTCATGATTATTGGAGGATCATCTACCGGAGTCAGGATTCTGCTGGAAAAGCGCCGTCAGAATGCAATATTTCTGGTGTTCAACAATTGACGGAAATTACACCGAAGATCTTATTTTTCCAGAAGATTGAGCTAGCCAAACGGAGGAGCCGAGGAGGGCCGCCATGGCCCCCCCATAGGCCGGCGCGGGCACTGGCCTGGCCGCGCCGCCTTGTGGGGAGGGGGCCCACAGCCCCCTTCGGCCGCCTCTCCTTCGCGTACTTCTTCTCCCCGAAAACCTAAGGTGCTGGGAATAATCGTGAGGAGACACAGCCGCCTCTGCGGGGCGGAAAACACCAGAGAGAAAAGAGCTCTCCGGCAGGCTGAAATCCACCGGGGAAATTCCCTCCCGGAGCTGGACTTCATTGGGATCATCATCGCCATCATCTCCACCACCGTCACCGTCATCTCCACCGCTGCACCTCGTCACCGCTGTAACATCTAGGGTTGAATCTTGATTGTTTGGTAGGGGAAACTCTCCCGGTATTGATTACTCCTTGTTATTGATGCTATTGAGTGAAACTATTGAACCAAGGTTTATGTTCAGATTGTTATTCATCATCATATCACCTCTGATCATGTTCCATATGATGTCTCGTGAGTAGTTCGTTTAGTTCTTGAGGACATGGGTGAAGTCTAAATGTTAGTAGTGAACTATGTTGAGTAATATTCAATGGTTTGATATTTAAGTTGTGGTGTTATTCTTCTAGTGGTGTCATGTGAACGTCGACTACATGATACTTCACCTTTATGGGCCTAGGGAATACATCTTGTATTCGTTTGCTAATTGTGGGGTTGCCGGAGTGACAGCAACCTGAACCCCCGTTGGTATATCGATGCAGGAGGGATAGCATGATCTCAGAGTTTAAGGCTGTGGTTAGATTTATCTTAATTACTTTCTTGTAGTTGCGGATGCTTGCAAGGGGTATAATCACAAGTATGTATTAGTCCTAGGAAGAGCGGTACATTAGCATAGGTTCACCCACACAACACTTATCAAAACAATGAAGATTAATTAATTATATGAAGCGAAAGCACTAGACTAAATTCCCGTGTGTCCTCAAGAACGTTTGGTCATTATAAGTAAACAAACCGGCTTGTCCTTTGTGCTCAAAAGGATTGGGCCACTCGCTGCAATTATTACTCTCGCATTTTACTTACTTGTACTTTATTCATCTGATATATCAAAACCCCCTGAATACTTGTCTGTGAGCATTTACAGTGAATCCTTCATCGAAACTGCTTGTCAACACCTTCTGCTCCTCGTTGGGTTCGACACTATTATTTATCGAAAGTACTACGATACACCCCCTATACTTGTGGGTCATCAGGCTCTGACGCACTTTGGCCAGCCAAAATATTTGTGTCATTCCAAACAACTACCAAATCTCGTGGGCGAGCCAATTTTTTGGTATGGTACCGTTTGGATGTAATCCAAACAGATCGCTCGCTCCCTTTATTTGGAAGTAATGATCCGGTTAGCGGAAACAAGGAGATCACATGCCAATATTCATTTGAAGACACCTTGTGTAAAAAGGAAAGAGCCGATCGCATTCTGATTTTGTTTTCGCGGACGGTAGGATAGACAATTGAAAAAACGGATGGACCAGATGCTCCCAATGACGACCATCAAACGCATTGAGTGTCAAACGACCAACTCCAATTTAATAGTAAAGATATTGATTCGTCTCAAACGTGCATTATCATTGATTCTATATATCATGCAACAACAAGAATTCAAACTGATGTGCCGATAAAATGTGTCATGGTGTTAAGTCACAAACAAACAATGTTAGTAAACGTTCACTGCGTTCATTGGGAAATAAGACAGTCCATTACATGTCCATGGACATACAGTGCATTAAGGAACACATCCGACCAGGGTGTACGCGGTCGATGAAGTACATCGTAATCATACGAAAAAAGAACTTCATTTGTATAAATGGTCTCTAGTTAATTAACCACACATCAGATCGGCAACAAAAGAAACACAAACAAGAAATGTCCTTGAACTTCTCATCTCAATATTTTGCCATGATGTTGGAGAAAACCCGTTGAATAACAAAACAACACCTAATGAACTAATAACGCTAAAGGAATTTGGTACCACGTTGAGAACACAAAGTGCAATATAGACGTATTCATGTATATACATATGGCATCTATTCAAGATTATACTTGTGAAACTGTAGGCATGATGGATTGACGCCAAAGGAATTTGGTGTTACGTTGAGAACGTCAAGTATATAATGTAAATGTACATGCACCCACTCAGCACATGCATGCATGGTATATTCAAGATTGTATTTGTCGAATTTCTGGATTAACAAAGTCACCACAAGTACATACATATGGACTAGAATATCTAGCTCAATCAATGATTAATCAACTTCTTGGAGAAAATCTTGATGTGGTTTTATGTTGGCACCCACACATTATGGCTGGTTCTTGATTTATTTTTATGGGCTCCTTCTTTTCCAGACGGGGGAAGATCCATGGTTATCTCCATAGCCCAGCGAACTGATTTTGTCACTGTCCGTCTGGTTTCTATGTGCTTGTTGGCATTTCGTTCCTGCAAGATTACTCAACGTCTACATAGTAATTTCCCTTTCACTAATAGTTGTATTATCAATCATGTCCATTGACCATGAATTACCACTAGTAGAAAAAGAGGCTTCCGTCCACCCCCATTAGTCCCGGAAATATTCGAACCGCGACTAAAGGGGGCTTTAGTCGCGGTTCGTGAGGCGACCCGCGACTAATGCTCCATCCGAGACGAAAGGGTACCCCTTTAGTCGCGGTTGGTAACATCAACTGGGACTAAAGGGCTATGAAGGGATGCGGGCGGCGGAAAAACCTTTAGTCCCGGTTGGGGACACCAACCGCGACTAAAGGGTACCCCTTTAGTCCCGGTTGGTGTCCCCAACCGCGACTAAAGGTTTTCCCTAGTTTTTTTACTCCCACGCACCCTGCACCCCCACCCCCCCGGTGGATCGCCTTTTTTGGTTTGTAAAATACAAAAGAAAATGATAGAAAATTCAAAAAAAAATTGTTTTCATATTCTTGTATGTTATGCAACCTACTATTCGGATAAATTAAGAAATTTGAATTTTCACTTTTTTTGCAAAAAAAGTTTTAAAAATGGTAAAACCGCAATAACTTTTGCATACGACGTCGGAAAAAAACGTATAATATATCAAAAAAATCCTGGGAAAAAGTTACATCCGAATTCACCGGGGTTTACCCGGTTAGCCAATTTTTAGATTCTCAAAATTCCAAATGAAAATATGAAAAGAAGGAAGATTTTAATTTTTGCTATAAATTATGGATTTTATATTTTTTAAATTTTTCAAAAAAATAAATTAATAATTGCATCCAGCATAAAGATTACTATTACTTTTACCCAATTTTAAGATTTTAAGATTTTCAAATTTTTAGGTTTTAGGTTTGGCAAAAAAAAATATTTAAAAAATTTTAAAAATTTTAGAAATAAAAAAATAAAAAATTTAATGTTTATTTATTTATTCACGATTATTATTACATCATTATTTTTGTTTATGAAAAAAAAATATTTGAAATTCAAACAATAAAAAAATGTGACATCGACCAACATGTTAATAGGATTGATATGATACTAGTATCACATACATGTGCGCGTAGCACTTGGATGCGGGACGGAATGGAACTCGGAAGTTAAGCGTGCTAGAGGTGGAGTAGTGGGAGGATGGGTGACCGAGCGGGAAGTTTGACCACGAGTAAGTAATTTGACTAGAGATAAGTGTAGTTAGAGATAGAGACTAAGCTATGCAAATAACTGAAATAATAGAAATTCTGAAAAAAACTAGAAAAAAAAACGGAGTGAAAAAAATTAGAAACCCAAATAAATTAAAAAAATTTAACGAAATAGCCTTTAGTCCCGGTTGGGGACACAAACCGGGACTAAAGGTCCTTCGCCCAGGCGCACGCTAGCCGCCCACGTGGACGGGCCTTTAGTCGCGGTTCGTAAGCAACCGCGACTAAAGGGGGGGCTTTAGTCGCGCTTAGTTGGTCGCGGTTGCGCAACCGCGACTAATGGCAGTTGCGAACCGCGACCAATGGCCCTTTTTCCACCAGTGTACGATGGAAGATCGGTAACTTGATATCTGGTATTGTTTTCATCTCCTGCCATAATGGTTTAGTCCATGGGCACTCGAATAGTGAATGCAATAAAGATTCCTCATAAGGGCCACAAGACTCACAATGAGGGATCTGTTCTGCCACGCCTCCACGTGATGGTCCTTCAATATCTTTATCGTTAGAATGAATTTCTTGATCACTCGCCAGCTAAATTATCTCACCTTCACTAGCAAGTTCTAGAGTTTCAACCAAATGCATCTTTGTTGATTTGAGTAGCCTCCGCAGACCGTACAGTGAAATTCTCATTCCTTTTATCATGCAAAAACAGGGTTCAAAGTGATGCGCTAATTAAATGTGCCGTGGTGCGAAGTCACAAACAAACACACATAACTATTGACGCATTGTCGTTGATTCTTGCTATCATGCAACAACAAGGATTCAAATTAAGTGGTGAGTTGATAAAAAAGTGTTGTGACGTGGAGTCACAAGCAAACAATGCTAGTTAAAGTTTACTTCATTTATTGGGACATAAGATAGTTCATTTACATGTCCATGGACATCCCTAAAGAGCTCTAAGAGCATCTCCAGTCGCGTCCCCCAAATCGTCCCCCAAAGCGCGCCGGATTGAGCGTTTGGGGGACGTGTTTTGTTCGTGCCGCGTTTGGGGGACGTCGCTCCCCAGCCGCGTCCCCCAAACGCCGCCCCCAAACATTTAAAATAATTTTTTTAACACATAAACCATTTATATCAAATGTAGCATATGAAAAAAATGTTTTCGAGGATTGTTTTCAAATTAAATTACAAGAAACAATAAAACAAGTAATCAAATATAATAAAAAGGGCTAGATGATACATCAAGGTGCCACGGTATTTCCTTTGATCCTCCACAAATGCTCAACGAGATCAGCTTGAAGTTGCTCATGCACATTGCTGTCACGGATCTCTGCGTGCATGACCACAAAATCAGCAAAATCTGCGCAGCACCTCATGATCAACCTCCGCGAGAGGTCCTTGACACTCATAGGGACCAACATGTGACCTAACATGATTCTTGCGGTCATCCTCGATGATCATGTTGTGCATGATCACACAAGCCTGCATCACCTCCCACATTTGGTCGTGAGACCAGCTTAGAGCAGGGTACCGGACAATGGCAAATTGTGCTTGAAGTAGGGGTCGAACTCTCGAACGCCGTGGAGGATATTCATGAACAGGCCCTTGCTCATCCTGTACCGGCGCCGAAAATTGTCGGCATGTGTTGCCCCGTCGGCGAAGTAGTCGTTGTGCAGCATGGCATGCCCCTCCATCCTCTCGCCGGGCTTCGACTTCCTTCTTCCCGGCCTTGATCCTCCGCGGCGCGGCCTCTTCCTCTTCTCCGCCTCGGCGTCAAGCATGTCCTGGAGGGACGCGATGATCGGCAAATGCTCCCGCAGGTCGTCGTCGAACGCTTGCTCGTCCTCCGGCAGCCAGGGCAACCATCTCATCGTCGCCGTCCATGGCTAAAGCAAAATCAATGGTTAAAATTGCGCCGAGGCGGACGACGCAACAAACAAGCGACCAATCGCGCCTACCTGGCAAGTCGTCGAGCACCTTCGTGCGCGGAGGTGGGGCGGATTTGACGGCGCGTTCGGGGAGGCGCCGGCGACGCGGCGACGGCGGCACGACCGGCGGAGCCCCGACCGCGACAACGGTGGCCGACTCGCAGCACGGATCGGACGCCCAAACGGCCGGGAAATCCGGCGGCGGCGGTGGGGTGGGAGGCGCGGGAAGGAAGGAGCGACGAGAAAAGAGGCGCGAACCAACGGTTTATGCAAATAGTCGCCGACATGTGGGAGCCCGCCTCGCTTTTCGTTGTGTCCGGCGTCCCCGGTGCGTCCCCTGTGGGACGGGGACGGGCTCGGGGCACCGGACACCGTATCGGGGCGCGCCGGACAAAAAAGGGCTTTGGGGGACGCGGCTGGAACGCTTTTTTTGTCCGGCGCGCCCCAAATCGCTTTGTGGGACGGTTTGGGGAACGCGACTGGAGATGCTCTAAGCTCCCAGGTTGCCCGCGTCTGAGGCCGTTCCACGCATCGCTGTCGGGGGACCCACTCGCGCAAACGTTCCCTACGTGTGTTCGGTGGACCCAACCCGCACGTTTCTCTCCTTCCCCTCACCGTCTTCTCTTCACCCGGCAGAGCGGCAGCGGATACCAGGCTAGGTGACGGCGGCTCTTAGGCTAACAGGTGCGAAAGAGGCGCCGGGAACGATGGGAGCGGCGGCTGCTCACAGATGCGGCGACGCTGGGAATCAGGGGCGGCGGCGGGTGGGAGCGGCAACAGCTCACTGATGCGGCGATGCTGGAAATCAAGGGCGGCGGCGGATACCAGGCTAGGTGGTGGCGGCGGGAACCAGGGAAGGCTACGGCTCTCAGGCGAGAGAGTGCGGCAGAGGCGCCGGGAACCATGGGCGGGGCGACTCGCAGATTTGGTGGCGCTGCGAATCAAGAAGCCGATCCCTATCCTCATGTCCACTTCGATTTTCAGAGAAAAAACCGATTATATGCTCAACTCCATGGATTGTTTAGCAATATTTGGACTATTTCGATGGCTTCTGTTGTTGTATGATCGAAATGTGTGTAATGTTTGATGTCATATACTCCCTCTTGATTGACCTAGCTTGTTGTGCAGGAGCGTTGAGGAGATGGGTTGCCTTAATCGACCCTGTTATGGCCAGCAAGGTCTCTCTCAGACAGCTTCAATTTGAACTCTCTTACGAGCTCCCAAAACTAGATCGTTATCTCTCTCACCCCTATTTCTATTCAATATTTCTTCATCCGTGCACTGCCATTCCCTTACTTTTGACTCATGGAGGAATTAGCTGCGCTACATGTTTCATCAGAGATACTTACTACTGCATTTCTGGTTATTTTTCCTCTTATTTTTGTTGGAATTTCCATATCATCGTAGTGGGAACTGGTACCTTAGTTATCATGGGGACTACAATAAAGTATAAACAATGAGTTGTATGTGTGGCCTTCGGATGCAAATTAGAAATGGATACCATTTATCGGATCTGCAGTAGTGCTTTTTTGCTCCTAGCATTTGTCCTACTAAATGCTGGGGAAACCAATTATCATTACAGTTTTGCTTTGGTTATACCATACATTGATCCCTTGATTTCTAATCTGCACTAAAGTTATGAACCTGAAGTAAGCTTCTTTTTGAAAACTGAAGAGGAATAGTAGCAGCCCTACTTAAAAATGTTTTGCTAATGTAGTACACTGCATCATGCCAACTTCGTTGGAATTTGTAAATGTGTTAAAAGGTGAACTATCATTATATTTTACCTCCAAAAATTGTTATTTAATGTTTATGGTTGCAATAGTGAATCTGTTAAAAAATGGAATGGTTATACACATCAGCATATAGATTATATCCTTGTTTGGGCATTATCCAATGAATAATTTATATTTTCCCTTTTCCTTTATAACATGTTTCTACACATAATATTTGATTTTCTTATGAATTTTATTTGCAGGTGAATTTCGTTCTGTTTTTAAACTAGACTTATAATCCTAGGTGTTAGATTGCTTGTGACTAGGAGTCGCTGATACAATGTGAGAATTATAGGCTTGTGGAAATGATATTGGGCCGATCAGAATTAGCCAGCACGGCAAAGCAAGATATCCTTTATGGGTCATGCCTTTCTTTGAAAAAACTCTTAAGAGTTATCCGTGCTCCAGTTGCTTCTGAGAGTAGTACTTGGGCAGGACACACTGAGTTCCTTTCATCTCTTATGATGTTGTAATTAGGGACGACTACAATTTTTATATTGGAATTTAAATGTTGGTATTGCCTATACTAACAGTTCTTCTAGCTGCTTGGATACCTACTCATTGGTGTTACAATTTGGATTTTTGTCTGAATGTAGTGTTTCCATTGTGTCTCCTAGAAGTGGGAAAAACAGAACAAAAGGAGGTCTCTTCCAGAATTGTAGAATAAAAGGCTTCTGGCTTATGTAAGCACTTGATTATTTTCTAAAGCTTCATTTGAATTTTGTGGTGAATGGTTAGTGCTGACAACAGCTGCTTAGAACTTTTCCTGCCACATATAATGTTTCAGGTATGGTCAAATAGTTCATTTTGCCTAAAATTATGCCATCACCATCGCTCACAATAAGTTACCATGTCACTTTCCTGCTAATGGTTCTCTTAACGATTAGGTTTTGCCTAGCAAATGCAGAGATTGGATGCTGTTATTTTTCAGGATCTACTGCTATATAATTTGTAAGGCTTCTGCTAATATTTAAGGCCACTCTCACTGTTTGTTTCTTGCTGTGAGAGTTACTTATGCCGGCAAGCAAGACAACTTTGCATTGGAGTCCAGATCAGCAAGCAGCTAAAGGTATATTTGGACAAATCATATATTTTTCTCCTGAATATCAAAGGTTGAGTTGGTATTTTATTGGAAAAAGTGACGTGTTATACTTATGTTCATAGTTCTAAATTTAATAAAACTATTCTATACTGGTGTTTTAGGTACAAAAGGGCATATAAATGGTATATTTTTTTGTTGCTTCCCTCTGCCGACTCATATCACAAGGTGAACACATGATTTGCCAAGTTTTGTGCCTGAACCTAAGGTGAAGTACTATACCCATGAATAAACTGCAGCACTACTAAACTATACTAATACGGAACCTACATTTTCTCCTACATTACATGCCTGGTGATTACAAGGATCAGAATATCCCCCATGTCCATGTATTTCGGTGTATATCTCCATAAACTAATACCAGTATCAGGTAAAAATATTTTCAATGAAGAATAGGGCTTACCCTGCATTGTTTGTATGAAACTTTGACTATAGGATTGACTAAATACCTGTTGTAACTTGCAAATTAAACCTTGAGGTCCACATGCTTCATGACTAACTCTCAAAGGGTTCAGTTAAGAATATTGTACTCTCATTAGCTATATGTGTTTTCACTGAGAAACTTTTACTGACTTCTTGAATTGTACTAGGCTGAATCGAGTTTAATTAAGTACCCATCATTCAGTTTATTCTAGCTAACCATGGTTATGAATAGTAACTGTATCAGGGCATACCAGTCGCTACATGGATAATTCATTGCTTCTTCTACATGATACTTCAAGCAGTCTTACTTTTGTTCTGAAATATGGTGCACTGTTGTTCCAGGAAACAACTTGAACTGAGGCAAGGATCTTCCTGATGCCTTTCCTGAGCCTGTTAGCTCAAAGCATATGTCTCCCTCATTATTTTTCTCCTCATAAGTTGGTTACAGGTCTGCCAAAATTTGGTTTGGTCATGTTATTGGCTATATAGGTTGTCTTGTGTGATGTGCTCACCAATGAAGCTATGGATATGAACAAATCTTCAATTAACTCTGCTCAGACGCTGTAACAATCCAATAAGTAATGCTACTTTTTTGTCCTTTGAACTCTGAATTACTACTCACTGTATGCTGGTTTGAGGAAGTTTAATGGTTATTTTTATGTGGTTTACCCATCAAAATTCTGTAGTCGGGTTTAACTGATTTTCAAGCACCCGTATGAGTCTGATAGTTACTATTCTCCCTACTCTCTCTTTCTTATAAAAAAGTTCTGCTATGTTGCCTTTTATTATTTCCATCAAAAGGTAGAATTGCTCCTAAATTTGATGCACCAGGACACTATCGGCCCCCTCTCATGTCAGCTGGAGGAGTTGAAAGCCAGCCACCCAGTCCCCGGCTCCTTTGTCGCACCAATTCCTCACCGATGCAGGCAGCTCCTCCCCCTTTCTTGACTTCCATTTCAACTGCTGCCAAGGTGAGAACAGATTAAATTTGCAATTGTCGATGTAGAGATGTTTCTTATAATTGCTTGACGATATGTTCATCTGAAAAGAATACATAGAGTCATACATGTGTGTGCACAAACGATTTAGATTTGTTTATAACTGAATTAGGACAAATCTAAATCGTTTTCCTAATTCAGTTATAAACAAATCTAAATCTAACTCATAACTGTGATGTGCTGGCAGAGCTAAAGGCTAGAAAGAATAAATAATGTTTTTCCTGTGATATTAAAGGAATTTTGCATCAGGTGCTTGTTAGGAAAACATTAGTGAAAACAAGTCACTAGCTACAAGAATGGTATAAAGATGATTTGCATGTTGTAATTGCATAGTCGTTCAGAAAAAAATAGTCCCATATTCCATTTGAAGTGTTACGCATGTATGAAAGGTACATAATTTGAGTTGTTTTAGTTGCGAGTCGTGTCGGGGATGATTATTTTAGAACTTTACACTGCAAAATACTCAACTAAGTTGATCTTTTTAGCTAAACTAGACCAACAATAACCATTTTGTACTTTTAAAAGGTACACAAATGTTATCTATAGTTAAATGCATTTTTATAACTTGGTGGTCAAAGTTAGTAAGGCGACGAGAATCATACATTAGCACCATTATGAAATAACATAGTTGATTAAAAAAATGTTGCAATTATTCAATTTACAACACAAAAGAAAGAGTCATGCAGATTTTGATATTAGGGGAACTACTCTGGGAGAGCCCAATTGTAAGGCATAAAGCAATATTCAAAATCCCAATAGAGTTATTAGCTATATTCTTGCAACAAATCGTTTTGTTATTCAAAGTCTGCATTCTTTTTTCAGATAGTGTAACTATCTTAATGTGAAAAAATGTACTATGCTGCCTCCTTTACATTCCATGTTCTTGGATAAAGAACAAATACAAAATGTCTTCTTCTCCGTGCAAAATGTGAATTTATTTGACATGAATTACCTGAGAAATAAAAAAGAGAAGCTCGCCAACATAAATGTTGAACAATTTCAGCCATCACTCTAGGGCTTTTCTTACCTTATTAAAAATACCCTTATGGAACTGAAGCGTAGTTGTTCAACTGCTGGCCATATCCTCCTTTCAGTGAAATTATATCTAGCCTTTTGAGGTTTTACTTCTAGATTAGCTATGTCAGTTACAGTTTTTTCCCGTACATCTTCCTGATGAAAGGTTCCAGCCAAACGTCTTCCGGTGCCAAGACCAGACAGCAAAGGTTGTTGCTATGCTAAAGTCAGGACTAACTGCTTCGATTTCTGTTAAAAAAGTTATCTTGATACACAACTGTTATTGAGTTTGTATTGAATTATGCTCTGGCTATTTTTTCTGTCAGTTTCAGGATTGGAAGTACATATCTCTTATAGTTTGACTTGGAAGAGGACCCTTTCTGGTTTGGCCATATTGAGTTCTGAATGTTTGGATCATAATATAAGTTAAATATTATGTTACTCCCTCCGGCCCCAATTACTTGCCGCAAACTATGAAGTTAATTTGCCTTGCTTTGTCTCTGCTCCGCATCAAGTAATGCGGGTCAGAGGTAGTACTATAAATTAGGCAGAACAACGATTTTTATTATGTAAAAAGTGATTTAGGCATCAAGCTGGTGAATTTTCACGGACCCGTTGCAGATTAAAGGAAGATATTATCCTACAGTTGATGGAACCAACACATTGTACACCGTTTTCACTGGGTTGATTACTCGGTCGATCACCGGTCTCACAATACCTCCGTGGACTATTTCGCATCTCTCATTCCAAATGAGGCCACGCTAGGCACTGTTTCTTCTATTTATCTTGCTCACACATTTTGGATAGATTGCCTGCAACAAACTGCACACAATAATTTTCAGGTCCATGATAAATATACATGCCACTCTAGCTAATTAGAACTGGTGCTTCCACTTATGGCCAAGTCCAGACCCCAGCCAACCAAAACAGACAACATATACACAACAGAAAAATAGTATGCTGCAAAACCTAAACGCTATTACAAGAGGACGGCGCCGCAAAGCGCGCTGGGTCCATCTAGTAGAGTGCATTAGGAAACACATCCGACCACAATGCAGGCGAGCGATGAAGTACATCATAACCATACAAAGAACTTCTTTTATATAAATGATCTCTAGGTAACCACTGATCACAAATAGGATCGGCAACAAAATAAGTAGGAACAAGAAAAGAACCTTGAACTTTTCATCTCGATGTTTCGTAACAATGTTGGAGAAAAACCATTGAAGAACAAAACAACACCCAATGAACTAACGTTAAAGGAATTTGGTACTATGTTGAGAACACAAAAGTACAGCATAGACGTATACGTACATGCACGCTCTCATGTATATAAATATGGCACCTATTCAAGATTGTACTCGTGGAATTTTGAACATGATGGATTAACGGCAAAGGAATTTGGTGTTATCTTTAGAACGACAAGTATAGTGTAAACGCACTGATCACATGCATACATTATCTATTTAGAATTGTACTTGTGAAAATTTTGGATTAACAAAGTCACCACAAGTGTACGTCTATGGACCAGAATGTTCTAGCTCAATCAATGAATGATCTACCTCTTGGAGAATACCTTGATGTGGTTTTATGTTGGCCATCCAAACATTATGGTTGGATTTAGTTTTATGGGCTTGCATAAATCATTTACTTAGTAGTACAAATAAGATAAAACACTTACTAGAAATGCTAAATCACATCATGGTTTATGATAATGCAATATGTTTTATGGGAGATGTTCATTTGATATAAGCATTGTAGTGTGTGTACATAAAGCATACTTGGGCCTTGATTCGCCATTGAACACCTGAGTACGTAATTGTTATCTTCATATTTTTTTATGTTAAGTTACTCTGAAACAACTTCGCTCCCTTCTGTGTTTTTTGTCTGTTTTTCTCACTGAAAAGCTAGAGTGACAAAACAAACACCTTAAAAGGAATATATCAAAACGTGCACAAGCATTTGCAATTCCATTGAATTTGCATCAAGTTGTATGAAGTATGTACAATATATTAGGAACTAAACCTTGCGAAGTATCTTCTTATTGATGTGAAACTTTAGTTAGGTGCTTGAAATAAATATTTTACACCATTAACAACAATTAGATGCTTAAATGAAGCAAACGAGATTGTTGAACAAGCATATGCTACAAGAAATCTCACCATTGCACAAAAGGGGTACATTTAGTCATATTGGTTGCACCTAACCTTTCATTCAAACATGGAACCAAAACGGGACCATCACATTCCATTCTACTTGATTTAATTTTTTTGCGAAAACATAGTACAAACGCTCACAAAAGGTGCATACACTCATCCCTATTAACACACACATTATATCCATACGAGCATCTCCGAGAGATTGAATCCAAGAAACTGGTCAAGTGGATTTTGAGATTGACGAAGTCACCATAGGAATCTCGTTATTGACGCGAACATCATCTTCCACTGAAGAATATTTGGCCTTTATGAGATACCAAAGTATCAAATAAGAGTTTTATCACTGATGGGTCGGCGGTGTCACTAATCTTCTAACCATCCAACCATAAGTAGTTCTCTCCATTCTAATTGATTCATCAACCAAACACAACATTATAATATGCACCTAAGGCTAACTCCAAATGCCCCGCATCCAGACGTTAGACGTCCGTCGGTGTCTGCCACGACTGATAATCGAGGCTCAATGGCCGTGCCCCGTGGATGCGTCCATTCAGGGAAGACCCACCAAATTTGGGTTAGCTAGGTTTGCGCCAGCACGGACTAGGCACGCGACCGTCGGTGGCCCACAATTTAGTGAGGGCACATTTTATTTTATCATAAAGCATAATTAGGATACGTTTTCATTGCATTTTAAACATCATTAATATTAATCTAAACCAAATTAAATTGGGCCCGCCCCACCCTTCGCGTAGCTGGCTTGGCCCTCGCTGCCTTGGTGGTCGCCGACCTCCACGCCACCGACCTCACAGCCGAAGCTAACTTAGCCCTCGTTGCCGCCACACATCCCTTGCATCTCGGCGTTCTTGGCGTCCTGCCGGTCCCTAGCCACATGCTGGGCCTCCATCTCCACTCTGTGCGGGCAGCGTCTTCTCCTCCAATGCACCGGCTAGGGAAGTCTACTGTCGAGCGGCATCTTTGTTGGCCACCAGTTCAGTCACCTCGTCCGCTGTTGATGCATGTAAAATGCATACATGAACTTTGTAGTTTATCAATACATAGTCCCACGTAATTGCATATTATATGATGTATAATCATGTTTTATATTGATTTATGGGGATTTATCAATGATTCCCCATATTTTGGTTATAACTCTGCAGAACATGAATTCCCTGTTATGTGTACTTTTATCTTTCAGGGACCTAAACGAAGTCAAATTAACCTGAGATTTTTCAAGGCTTAATATTTCACGAAGATGATTGATACGTCTCAAACGTATCTATAATTTCTTATGTTCCATGCTAGTTTTATGACAATACTCACATGTTTTATATACACTTTATATCATTTTGATGCATTTTCCGGCACTAACCTATTAACAAGATGCCGAAGCACCAGCTCTCGTTTTTCGCTGTTTTTGGTTTCAGAAATCCTACACAGGAAATATTCTCGGAATTGGATGAAATAAAAGCCCACGGTCTTATTTTCCACGGAGCCTTCCAGAAGTCCGAAGAGGAGACGAAGAGGGGCGACGAGGCGGCCACACCCTAGGGGGGCGCGGCCCCACCCCTGGTCGCGTCGCCCTATGGGGTGGGCCCCTCGAGCGTCCCCCGACTCTGCCCCTTCGCCTATGTAATCTCTCCATCGCGAAAACCCTAGTACCGAGAGCCACGATACAATAAAACATACTGAGACGCCGCCGTCGTCAACCTCATCTCGGGAGGTTCTGAAGATCGTCTCCGGCACCCTGCCGGAGAGGGGAATCATCACCGGAGGGCTCTACATCACCATGCCCGCCTCCAGACTATGGGTACATAGCAGTAGCTAGATGGTTGTCTTCTCCTCTTGTGCTATCATGTTTAGATCTTGTGAGCTGCCTATCATGATCAAGATCATCTTATTGTAATGCTACATGTTGTGTTTGTTGGGATCCGATGTATATGGAATACTATGTCAAGTTGATTATCGATCTATCATATATGTGTTGTTTATGATCTTGCATGCTCTCCGTTGCTAGTGGAGGCTCTGGCCAAGTTGATACTTGTGACTCCAAGAGGGAGTATTTATGCTCGATAGTGGGTTCATGCCTCCATTGAATCTGGGACAGATGATGAGAAAGTTCTAAGGTTATGGATGTGCTGTTGCCACTAGGGATAAAACATCAATGCTTTGTCTAAGGATATTTGTATTTTTTACATTATGCACAGTACTTAATACAATTGTCTGTTGTTTGCAACTTAATACTGGAAGGGGTGCGGATGCTAACCCGAAGGTGGACTTTTTAGGCATAGATGCATGCTGGATAGCGGTCTATGTTCTTTGTCGTAATACCCTAAGTAAATCTCATAGTAGTCATCATGATATGTATGTGCATTGTTATGCCCTCTTTATTTGTCAATTGCCCAACTGTAATTTGTTCACCCAACATGCTATTTATCTTATTGGAGTGACACCACTAGTGAACTGTGGACCCCGGTCCATTCTTTTACATCTGAAATACAATCTACTGCAATCATTGTTCTCTCATTGTTCTTTGCAAACAAACATCATTCTCCACACCATACGTTTAATCCTTTGTTTACAGCAAGCCGGTGAGATTGACAACCTCATTGTTAAGTTGGGGCAAAGTATTTTGATTGTGTTGTGCAGGTTCCACGTTGGCGTCGGAATCCCTGGTGTTGCGCCGCACTACACTCCTTCACCAACAATCTTCACGTGGCCTTCATCTCCTACTGGTTCGATAAACCTTGGTTTCTTACTGAGGGAAACTTGCTGCTGTACGCATCACACCTTCCTCTTGGGGTTCCCAACGGACGTGTGCTTCACGCGTCATCAAGCGCCGTTGCCGGGGAGATCAAGACACGCTGCAAGGGGAGTCTCTCACATCCAATCTCTTTACTTTGTTTATTGTCTTGCTTTACTTTATTTTATTTTCTGTTTTGTTTGCTTTCCTTATATCAAAAACACACAAAAAAATTAGTTACTTGTTTTACTTTATTTAATTCAGATTTGCTTAGTTTATTTTTATTATTGTTAAAATGAGTACCCCTGAGAACACTAAGTTGTGTGACTTCACTAGCACAAATAATAATGATTTCATATGCACACCTATTGCTCCACCTGCCACTACAGCAGAATTTTATGAAATTAAACCTGTTTTACTAAATCTTGTTATGAGAGAGCAATTTTCTGGTGTTAGTACTGATGATGATGCTGCCCATCTTAATAATTTTGTTGAACTTTGTGAAATGCAAAAGTATAAGGATGTAGATGGGGACATTATAAAACTGAAATTGTTTCCTTTCTCCTTAAGAGGAAGAGCTAAAGATTGGTTGCTATCTTTGCCTAAGAATAGTATTGATTCATGGACTAAATGTAAAGATGCTTTCATTGGAAGATATTATCCTCCTGCTAAAATTATATCTTTGAGAAGTAGCATTATGAATTTTAAGCAATTGGATAATGAACATGTTGCCCAAGCATGGGAAAGAATGAAATCTTTGGTAAAGAATTGCCCTACCCATGGACTAACTACTTGGATGATCATCCAAACCTTTTATGCAGGATTAAATTTTTCTTCAAGGAACCTATTGGATTCAGCTGCTGGAGGTACTTTTATGTCCATCACTTTGGGTGCCGCAACAAAGCTTCTTGATGATATGATGATCAACTACTCTGAATGGCACACTGAAAGGACTCCCCAAGGTAAGAAGGTAAATTCTGTTGAAGAAACCTCCTCCTTGAGTGATAAGATTGATGTTATTATGTCTATGCTTGTTAATGGTAGATCTCATGTTGATCCTAATAATGTTCCTTTAGCTTCATTGGTTGCTCAAGAAGAACATGTTGATGTGAACTTCATTAAAAATAATAATTTCAACAACAATGCTTATAGGAATAATTTTGGTAACAACAACTATAGGCCATATCCTTCTAATAGTGGTAATTCTTATGGTAATTCTTATGGTAGATCTATTTTGCCTAGTGAGGAAAAGATGCTGGAAATTGAAAGAGCTACTAAGAGCTTTATGCAATCACAATATGAGCAAAATCTATTGTTTACTAAAACTATGAATGAACAATCTGCCTTGTTGAAAAATATAGGGAATCAACTTGAGAATTTGAATATGGAAATTTCTGGTTTGCAAACTAAGCTTTCAAATGCTGAAAACCGAATTTCATACATGTCTGAGTCACAAGCTTCTTTAATTAATAAAATGGCTGCTAAACCTGAGGATAATGATAACAAAATTCTTACTACAGCAAACGCTATCCAAGTTCGAATTAATGACAATATTAGAATAATGGCTGAATTGCATGCTAGGTGGGAAAGAGAAGAAAAACTTGCTAAAGAGAATAATATAGCTAAAGTTTGGACTATTACCACCACTAGTAATGTTGATGCTTCACATGTTGCTAAACCTCCTACTATCAATGGTAAAATAATTGGTGTTGGCAATGTTTCTACTTCTAATACAAAGCATGCAAAATTGCCTGAAACTGCTGAAACTGTTTGTGATAAAAGTGCTGAAATTTTTCCGAGTATTGGGGACAATGATCCCATTGCTTTAGATCATAATGGTTTTGATTTTGATAATTGTCATATCTCTGAAGTTATTAAGTTCTTGCAAAAACTTGCTAGAAGTCCTAATGCTAGTGCTATAAACTTGGCCTTTACAAAACATATTACAAATGCTCTCATAAAAGCTAGAGAAGAGAAATTAAAACTTGAAACTTCTATTCCTAGGAAGTTGGAAGATGGTTGGGAGCCCATCATTAAAATGAAGGTCAATGATTTTGATTGTAATGCTTTATGTGATCTTGGTGCAAGTATTTCTGTTATGCCTAAGAAACTCTATGATATGCTTGACTTGCCACCATTGAAATATTGTTATTTGGATATTAATCTTGCTGATAATTCTATAAAGAAACCTTTGGGGAGGATTGATAATGTTCACATTATGGTTAACAATAACCTTGTCCCCGTTGATTTTGTTGTCTTGGATATTGAATGCAATGCATCTTGTCCTATTATTTTGGGAAGACCCTTTCTTCGAACTGTTGGTGCTATTATTGATATGAAAGAAGGAAATATTAAGTATCAATTCCCTCTTAAGAAAGGTATGGAACACTTCCCTAGAAAGATAATGAAGTTACCCTTTGATTCTATTATTAGAACAAATTATGATGTTGATGCTTCTTCTCTTGATGTTACTTGATTTACACTTTCTCCGCCTAGCTGAAAGGCGTTAAAGAAAAGCGCTTATGGGAGATAACCCATTATTTTATTTCTGCAATTTTTGTTTTATATTTGAGTCAAGGTGCTTGTTACTACTGTAGCAATACATTTGTATCTTTACTTTATTGCATTGTTGTGCCAAGTAAAGTCTTTGATAGTAAGGTTGATACTAGATTTGGATTTCTGCGCAGAAACATATTTCTAGCTGTCACGAATTTCCGTAGAACTCTCTGTAGGAAACTCTAAAAAATCTGGGAAAATTCATGAGTAATCCTCAGATATGTACGCAACTTTCATTCAATTTTAGCTTCTTCATCTGAGCATGTTAAGTGCCTCGCAAAAAATCGTCTTTACGGACTGTTCTGTTTTGACAAATTCTGCCTTTTATTTCACATTGCCTCCTTTACTGTGTTTGAGTGGATTTCTTTGCACCATTAAATTTCAGTAGCCTTGGGTAATATCCATAAGTGTTAGGAATGATTGTGTCCTCTCTGAACATGTGAATTTTTGATTATGCACTAACCCTCTAATGAGATTGTTTTGAGTTTGGTGTGGAGGAAGTTTTCAAGGATCAAGAGAGGAGGATGATATAATACGATCAAGAAGAGTGAAAAGTCTAAGCTTGGGGATGCCCCCGTGGTTCATCCCTGCATATTTCAAGAAAACTCAAGCATCTAAGCTTGGGGATGCCCAAGGCATCCCCTTCTTCATCAACAACTTATCAGGTCTCCTCTAGTGAAACTATATTTTTATTCTGTCACATTTTATGTGCTTTACTAGGAGCGTCTGTATGTTTTTATTTTTGTTTGTATTTGAATAAATTCGGATCCTAGCATTCCTTGTATGGGAGAAAGACACGCTCCGCTATTTCATATTGAACACTGGTGTTCTTAGTTTTACTTTTAATGTTCATGACGAAGGTTGAAAGCCGCTTCATTCATTGCTATTTGGTTGGAAACAGAAAATGCTTCATGTGGTAATTGGTATACGGTCTTGAATAATTTGATACTTGGAAATTGTTTTGAGCTCTGAAATAGATCATGTTTAAGCTCTTGCATCATGTAGATTAAACCTATTAGTGGAGAATTACTGCAGAGCTTGTTGAAATTTGGTTTGCATGATTGGTCTCTCTAAAGTCTAGATATTTTCTGGTAAAAGTGTTTGAACAACAAGGAAGATAGTGTAGAGTCTTATAATGCTTGCAATATGTTCTTATGTAAGTTTTGTTGTACCGGTTCATACTTGTGTTTGCTTCAAACAACCTTGCTAGCCAAAGCCTTGTACTGAGAGGGAGCTCGTGCATCCAAAACCTTGAGTCAAAACTTATGCCATTTGTGTCCACCATAACTACCTACTATGTGGTATTTTTCTGCCATTCCAAGTAAATTGCTTGCGTGCTACCTTTAAAAATTTCATCCCTTGTCTTTGCAATACATAGCTCATGGGAAAGTAGCCTAAAAAACTATTGTGGTAATGAATATGTCGCTTATGTATCTTATTTCTTATAAGATTTTGTTGAGCGGTAACCATATTTCTGGGGACGCCATCAACTGTTACACCTTTGTTAAATATTGATACGTCCATTTTGCATCACTATTTTATATCATAATTTACTGTTATTCATTGATATATTTCATATTTAGAGATGATACTTATGTTATTTCATCTATTTTGCATGTTTCATGATTATCGGAGAATCGCGCACCGGAGTCAGGATTCTGCTGGAAAAAGCACCGTTAGAATGCAATATTTCGGAAGATCAACAACTGACGGGAATTATACTGAAAATCCTATTTTTCCAGAAGACGAAGATAGCCAAAAGGAGGAGCTGAGGAGGGCCGCCATGGCCCCCCATAGGCCGGCGCGGGCCCAGGCCTGGCCGCGCCGCCTTGTGGGGAGGGGGCCCACAGCCCCCTCTGGCCTCCTCTCCTTCGCGTACTTCTTCGTCCCGAAAACCTAAGCTCGGGGGATAACCGCGAAGAGT
>NW_025900781.1:0-16259 GCF_022539505.1 Lolium rigidum | reverse complement strand
GATCTTGCATGCTCTCCGTTTCTAGTAGAGGCTCTGGCCAAGTTTTTACTTTTAACTCCAAGAGGGAGTACTTATGCTCGATAGTGGGTTCATGCCCGCATTGACACCTGGGGAGTGACGAAACCCCTAAGGTTGTGTTGTGCTCGTTGCCACTAGGGATAAAACATTGGCGCTATGTCCGAGGATGTAGTTGTTGATTACATTACGCACCATACTTAATGCAATTGTCTCGTTGCTAGCAACTTAATACTCGGAGGGGTTCGGATGATAACCTCGAAGGTGGACTTTTTAGGCATAGATGCAGCTTGGATGGCGGTCTATGTATTTTGTCGTAATGCCCAATTAAATCTCACTATACTTATCATGTCATGTATGTGCATTGTTATGCCCTCTCTATTTGTCAATTGCCCGACTATAATTTGTTCACCCAACATGCTTTTATCTTATGGGAGAGACACCTCTAGTGAACTGTGGACCCCGGTCCATTCTTTAATACCGAAATACAAATCTGTCGTAATACTTGTTTTACTATTTTCTCTGCAAACAATCATCTTCCACACAATACGGTTAATCATTTGTTACAGCAAGCCGAGTGAGATTGACAACCTCACTGTTTCGTTGGGGCAAAGTACTTTGGTTGTGTTGTGCAGGTTCCACGTTGGCGCCGGAATCTCCGGTGTTGCGCCGCACTACATCCCGCCGCCATCAACCTTCAACGTGCTTCTTGGCTCCTCCTGGTTCGATAAACCTTGGTTTCTTTCTGAGGGAAAACTTGCTGCTGTGCGCATCATACCTTCCTCTTGGGGTTGCCCAACGAACGTGTGAAATACACGCCATCAATGGGCTCAGCAGTTTTAATGATGCACTCGCAAGAGATAGTATTTGAAGCAAAAGAGAGCATCAAGAGGCAAATTCAAAACAAATTTAAGCCTAACATGCTTCCTATGCATAGGAATCTTGTAAGTAAACAAGTTCATGAAGAGCAAAGTAACAAGCATAGGAAGATAAAACAAGTGTAGCTTCAAAAATTTCAGCACATAGAGAGGCATTTTAGTAACATGAAAATTTCTACAACCATATTTTCCTCTCTCATAATAACTTTCAGTAGCAACATGAGCAAACTCAACAATATAACTATCACATAAAGCATTCTTATCATGAGTCTCATGCATAAAATTATTGCTACTCCCAACATAAGCATAGTTATTCTTATTAATTGTAGTAGGAGAAAATTCAACAAAGTAGCTATCATTATTATTCTCATCATCAAATATAGGAGGCATAGTATAATCAAAGAAAATTTTCTCCTCAATGCTTGGGGGACTAAAAAGATCATGAAAACCAGCTTCCCCAAGCTTAGAACTTTCTATATTATTATCAACAATGGTGTTCAAAGCGTTCATACTAATATTACTACCAGCATTCAAATAAGATTCCATAGGTTTTTTAATTTTCGCATCAAACAATCCATGTTTTAAATCAGGAAATAGAATAAGAAGCTCATTGTTGTCCATTATGCCAAACTAGTGTAAACAAGAAACAAAAAGATGCAATTGCAGGATCTAAAGGAAATAGCTTCGAGCACAAACACAATGGCGCCAGAAAGTACTCGTTACACTGGAACCGGAGTATGAGTGCCTTTTTACCTTTCCTCCTCGGCAACGGCGCCGGAAAAGTGCTTGATGTCTACGGGAGCTTCTATTCTTGTAGACAAGTGTTGGGCCTCCAAGAGCAGAGGTTTGTAGAACAGCAGACAAGTTTCCCTTAAGTGGATTACCCAAGGTTTATCGAACTCGGGGAGGAAGAGGTCAAAGATATCCCTCTCATGCAACCCCGCAACCACAAAGCAAGAAGTCTCTTGTGTCCCCAACACACCTAATAGGTGCACTAGTTCGGCGAAGAGATAGTGAAATACAGGTGGTATGAATAAGTAGTAGCAACGGCACCGGAAAAGTGCTTTGCCCGGAACAATAAACAAGCGAGTAGTAACGCAGCAGTAGTAACGCAGTAAAACAAGTAAACAAACAGCGATAGCGATATTTAGGAACAAGGCCTAGGGATTAGACTTTCACTAGTGGACACTCTCAACATTGATCACATAACAGAATAGATAAATGCATACTCTACACTCTTGTTGGATGATGAACACATTGCGTAGGATTACACGAACCCTCAATGCCGGAGTTAACAAGCTCCACAATAATGCTCATATTTTAGTAACCTTTAGTGTAAGATAGATCAAAAGACTAAACCAAGTACTAGCATAGCATGCACACTGTCACCTTCATGCATATGTAGGAGGAATAGATCACATCAATATTATCATAGCAATAGTTAACTTCATAATCTACAAGATATCATAATCATAGCATAAACCAAGTACTAACACGGTGCACACACTCGTCACCTTTACACACGTGCAGGAGGAATAGAACTACTTTAATAACTTTGCTAGAGTAGCACATAGATAAATTGTGATACAAACACATTGCAATCATAAAGAGATATAAATAAGCACCTCACTATGCCATTCAACAGTGAATAAGTATTCTGTGAAATATAGCCTAAGAGACCCACACGGTGCACACACTCGTCACCTTTACACACGTGGGACAAGGAGTCTCCGGAGATCACATAGGTAAAACTCACTTGACTAGCATAATGACATCTAGATTACAAGCATCATCATATGAATCTCAATCATGTAAGGCAGCTCATGAGATTATTGTATTGAAGCACATAGGAGAGAGATGAACCACATAGCTACCGGTACAGCCCCGAGCCTCGATGGAGAACTACTCCCCCTCATGGGAGCAGCGAGCGGTGATGAAGATGGCGGTGGAGATGGCAGCGGTGTCGATGGAGAAGCCTTCCGGGGGCACTTCCCCGCTCGGGCAGGGTGCCGGAACGAGACTCCGTCCCCCGCATCTTGGCTTCGCGATGGAGGCGGCTTCCGGAAGGTTTTCCGTATCGTGGTTTTTCGCATCGGGGTTTCGCGACGGAGGCTTTGTATAGGCGAAGAGGCGGCGCAGAGGGTCGAAGGGGTGGCCACACCATATGGCGGCGCGGCCGGGGCCCGGGCCGCGCCGGCCTATGGTCCGGGGGCCCGAGTGCCCCCTCTGGTCCTTCCCGGGTGTTCTGGATGCTTCCGGTGAAAATAGGAACCTGGGTCTTCGTTTCGTCCAATTCCGAGAATATTTCGTTACTAGGATTTCTGAAACCAAAACAGCAGAAAACAGGAACTGGCACTTCGGCATCTTGTTAATAGGTTAGTTCCAGAAAATGCACGAATATGACATAAAGTGTGCATAAAACATGTAGGTATCATCAATAATATGGCATAGAACATAAGAAATTATCGATACGTCGGAGACGTATCAGCAGCGGATGGTCATATTCTTCCTCCATGTCGATGACTTTGGTTGTGGTAAGCTTCTGCAAACCCTAGGCTTAGATCTAGGTCTTTTGGGTACACACGGGGGTCTGAACGAATCCATTGCAGGCCATTCCTTCGTCGCCGGTCGAGATTGTCCCGGTTGCATCTAACTCTACCACGGGAATGGTTGTCGCCGTTGCATCTAAATCTTCCACGGGGACGGTTGTGCTGCATGCATCTTCGCCAGGGTCCCCTGCTTCCCCTACCTTGATGCTGCGTGTGGCTCCTCTGACTGTAAGACCGCACTTTCTTTTCTCGTTGTTCATTGATGTGGTAGTGTGCGGTGACCCAGCATACCACTGCATGTTGTAGTATACAAGTCGTTGATATGATCCTCGTGAATGGACTTCTTCACAATTATCACATCCCTCAGAGTGATACAACAGAAACATTGCAGGTCATAACACTCCAGATTATATTACATACATGATCCTAACAAGTTGGTATTCTCACAAGTCCGATGAGAACACCTTAAGATACTATTATGATATGATTACAACTCAACATAAAGTTTAAACTGTGCTCAGCAACTTATTTAAGTATGCCACTACGCTGCTCGGCTCTAAGTTGACTAGGGTAGAATCCTAGCCCTCCACCTCATTGTCGTCAACTTCGTAGACTATCCCATAGTCCACGCCTTCTTCTCCTCCGGTCAGATCAGGTTCTTCATAGACCAGTTCGTAGTTCCCTTCAAGTCCTCCAGTATTGGCTTCCTCTTCATGGTCACAATCTAGCAAGGGTGTCGAAAGAAAGTGAGTACAGAGGTACTCAACAATTTCAAAAGGAAAAAGGTGTTTGATGCTCTAGCTACGACCTTTGACCAGAAAGTCTCAGATCAATGCATGTTTCGCAAACATTTTTTCAAAAGGTTAATTTTATATTGAAAACTATGCCCGTCAGCCTTCACAGGTTGACCAGAACTTCATGGAGTTCCTTTCCTGCCGCGTTCGTAATTCCCTTCCCGGAACTGGGAGTGACAAGCCACAATTTAATACACTCTGCAGAGGTGTGTTACTTTTCCCATAAGAGAACTTATCCTTGTTGCCAACCGGGCGTACTTTCCCGTCCACACTTCCTTGGTGTGAGGCCCGACATAAGAACCAAGCCAATCACTGCCTTCTCCATGACCCCGCAGACCCACCCTTTTGTAAGTCTGTCCTGCCCTTTATCTATGGACAGACCGACCTAGGCATTTGTTCTCTCCTATACCATTACGGTAGACCGTTCCGAACAATTAGTATGCCATGTCCTATACACCATAGATAGACCGACCCGGACAACCCTTACAATCCTTCATAGACTTTTAATAAGTCTACCCTCCCCTATATCTGATGGTAGACCGTTACGGACCACCGTCCTCACCTTTACTAAAAGATAGACCGATCCAGGCAACCCTTATTAATAGTCCATTGATATGCGAGAGGGAAAAGATACAGCTGACTTCCGTAGAGCCATTATAGATCTTATGGTTAGCGCGTAATGTACGGCGCTAGAATCACTGGACGACATTTGTTATTAGTCCTAGATGAGTAGAACCCTTACAATGGAACCTCCACCATCAACAAATACCATGGTTCCATTGCCAGCCACATAGTCATATTCATAATTGGAAAAGTAACATTTCATTTTCAATGCAGGAGTGATAAGTTTATAGCTTTGCGAGTAAATTGATAGAACATAATCAATATGGTATGAGCAAGAGTGAACTTGCCTGGTGACCGCAAGATAGTGCAGTTCGATGCGTTGGATGGAACCTGGACCTCGGGTTCAGTAAAGAAGCATCATTGTCCGGTAAAGACAATGTTATAAGATCCAAATGATGGATGAATGGTCGTGTTATTTCATGTTGAATCCCTTTACCCCGTCATGATTCTTACCATTTAAGGTTGAGTTAAGTATTTGTGCCTTCGGTGGTAATTTATAACTGTTTCAAATACCTTGATCTTACTTTTCTTAAATAAGAAAATAATTGATAAATAGTTGATATTTTCCTTTGGAAAATATTTATTTCAAAATAAGGAATTTGAAAATTAGGGTTTTCCTAATTTTGAAAGAATAATTGAATTTTGGATTAATTAGAATTTTCCCTTTTTGGAAAAATCTTAAGTTCAAATAAATTTACTTGCAATAATTGAATTTATTTTTTTATTATTTGAATAAGAATTATTTGAATTCATTTTTGAATTTTCCTTGATTTTTAAATCCAAGGAAAATTATAATTTAAAATTTAAAGTTTAAATTTGAATTCAAAAATTTCAAATTTTGGAATTGTATGGTAAATTCCATTTCTTATTTTATTCTTGTTAAGAATAATTTATTATTCATGAATCTTATTTTTCTTGGATTTTTAGAGGTCTCAATAATTTCTTTTGAATTTAGTAAAATTCAGAGATATTTTTAAATGGTAAAATTACCAAAATAACCCTGGCCCATCTAAATGAAAGAACTTGGCCAGTTTGGGTCGGCCCATTTGGCCGAGCCAAACCCCCTCGGTGGGGTTCCGACCTAGTCGGCCCACCACTTACCTCTCTCGCTCTCTCTCTCTCTCGTGACCTAATGATACGTCTCAAACGTATCTATAATTTCTTATGTTCCATGCTAGTTTTATGACAATACTCACATGTTTTATATACACTTTATATCATTTTGATGCATTTTCCGGCACTAACCTATTAACAAGATGCCGAAGCGCCCGTTCCTGTTTTCTGCTGTTTTTGGTTTCAGAAATCCTACACAGGAAATATTCTCGCAATTGGACGAAACAAAAGCCCACGGTCTTATTTTCCACGGAGCCTTCCAGAACACCGAAGAGGAGACAGAGAGGGGCGACGAGGCGGCCACACCATAGGGGGGCGCGGCCCCACCCCTGGCCGTGCCGCCTTATGGGGTGGGCCCCTCGAGCGTCCCCCGACTCTGCCCCTTCGCCTATATAATCCTTCCGTCGCGAAAACCCTAGTACCGAGAGCCACGATACGAGAAAAGTTACTGAGACGCCGCTGCTGTCAATCCCATCTCGGGGGATTCTGAAGATCGCCTCCGGCACCCTGCCGAGAGGGGAATCATCACCGGAGGGCTCTACATCACCATGCCCGCCTCCGGACCGATGCGTGAGTAGTTCATCCTTGGACTATGGGTCCATAGCAGTAGCTAGATGGTTGTCTTCTCCTCTTGTGCTATCATGTTTAGATCTTGTGAGCTGCCTATCATGATCAAGATCATCTTATTGTAATGCTACATGTTGTGTTTGTTGGGATCCGATGAATATGGAATACTATGTCAAGTTGATTATTGATCTATCATATATGTGTTGTTTATGATCTTGCATGCTCTCCGTTGCTAGTAGAGGCTCGGCCAAGTTGATACTTGTAACTCCAAGAGGGGGTATTTATGCTAGATAGTGGGTTCATGCCTCCATTGAATCCGGGACAAGTGACGAAAGTTCTAAGATTGTGGATGTGTCGTTGCCACTAGGGATAATACATCAATGCTTTGTCTAAGGATATTTGTATTGTTTACATTACGCTACGTACTTAATGCAATTGTCCGTTGTTTGAACTTAATACTCGGAAGGGGTGCGGATGCTAACCCGAAGGTGGACTTTTTAGGCATAGATGCATGCTGGATAGCGGTCTATGTTCTTTGTCGTAATGCCCTAAGTAAATCTCATAGTAGTCATCATGATATGTATGTGCATTGTTATGCCCTCTCTATTTGTCAATTGCCCAACCGTAATTTGTTCACCCAACATGCTATTTATCTTATTGGAGAGACACCACTAGTGAACTGTGGACCCCGGTCCATTCTTTTACATCTGAAATACAACCTACCGCAATCGTTGTTCTCTCGCTGTTCTTTGCAAACAAACATCATTCTCCACACCATACGTTTAATCCTTTGTTTACAGCAAGCCGGTGAGATTGAAAACCTCACTGTTAAGTTGGGGCAAAGTATTTTGATTGTGTTGTGCAGGTTCCACGTTGGCGCCGGAATCCCTAGTGTTGCACCGCACTACACTCCTTCACCAACAACCTTCCCGTGGCCTTCATCTCCTACTGGTTCGATAACCTTGGTTTCTTACTGAGGGAAAACTTGCTGCTGTGCGCATCACACCTTCCTCTTGGGATTCCCAACGGACGTGTGCATCACGCGCCATCAAGATTGTTTTCTGGCGCCGTTGCCGGGGAGATCAAGACACGCTGCAAGGGGAGTCTCTCACACCCAATCTCTTTACTTTGTTTATTGTCTTGCTTTATTTTATTTTCTGTTTTGTTTGCTTTCTTTATATCAAAAACACAAAAAAATTAGTTACTTGCATTTAATTTATTTTGTTATCATGACTAGTCCTGTACTTGTTACTCTGTCACCTGAGGAATTGATCTTTACTTTTAAACAAGGGGATGAGGAGAGTTTTAAAGAAGCTTGGTCTAGAATTTTTGATTCTTATGGTAAAACTGAACCTAAAATGACTCTAACCCTGCTTCTTAGTAACTTTTATTTTGGGCTTATTCTTCGCTATAGATATTCCTTGGATGCTGTAGTGGGAGGAGATTTCCTTCACTGCGATGGGGATCAAGCTTTTAATGCCATAAAAAAATTGGTTGCATCATCTAGCTCAGCTAATAAGTCTGATTCATCTATTGCTAGTATTTATAATAGATTAAACACTCTCGAGACAAATATATCTTGTTTAAAAGAAGGGTATAGTCAGATTCGTGAGCATTTTGATTATGTCCCAGTAAACTTTGAACCTTCAATGTGGGACCCTACTATTAAAGTTGCTATTTGTGGTGAAACTTTTTATGCCCGTTGTGATATTATGTCTGAGTTTTGCCTTATGCCTAAAAGTATTTATGAATCTTTGACACTTTGGGGACTTACTGAAGGTGGAGAAGGAATAACTCTTACTGATAACTCTGTTATAATTCCTAAGGGAATAGCTGAAGGTGTGTTCACAACCTTTCTTGGAAGAACGGTATCCACTGATTATCTCGTTATTGAATGTGTAGGGACAGGACAAATCACACTTGGAAGATCCTCGCTGAAACTCTTGGGAGCAACCATAGATGTGGGGAAAGGCACTCTAAATTTTACCTCTACCCCCAGATGCGGTCATGTATTCCCTAGACCAAAGAGTAAGAATAAGAGTAAGAAGGGTAGGAGCAAAGCCCCTGGTAATAATGTTAATGCTTCTTCTCTTGATGTTACTTGATTTACACTTTCTGCTCCTAGCTGAAAGGCGTTAAAGAAAAGCGCTTATGGGAGACAACCCATTATTTTATTCCTGCAATTTTTGTTTTATATTTGGGTCAAGGTACTTGTTACTACTGTAGCAATACCTTTGTATCTTTACTTTATTGCATTGTTGTGCCAAGTGAAGTCTTTGATAGTAAAGTTGATACTAGATTTGGATTTCTGCGCAGAAACAGATTTTTAGCTGTCACGAATTTGAGTTGATCTCTCTGTAGGAGAGTCTAAAAAATCTGTAAAAATTCATGAGTAATCCACAGATATGTACGCAACTTTCATTCAATTTGAGCTTTTTCATCTGAGCAGGTTAAGTGCCTCGAACAAATTCGTCTTTACGGACTGTTCTGTTTTGACAGATTCTGCCTTTTATTTCACATTGCCTCTTTTACTGTGTTTGAGTGGATTTCTTTGCTCCATTAAATTTCAGTAGCCTTGGGTAATGTCCGAAGTGTTGGGAATGATTGTGTCCTCTCCGAACATGTGAATTTTTGATTATGCACTAACTCTCTAATGAGATTGTTTTGAGTTTGGTGTGGAGGAAGTTTTCAAGGATCAAGAGAGGAGGATGATATAATATGATCAAGAAGAGTGAAAAGTCTAAGCTTGGGGATGCCCTCGTGGTTCATCCCTGCATATTTCAAGAAGACTCAAGCATCTAAGCTTGGGGATTCCCAAGGCATCCCCTTCTTCATCAACAACTTATCAGGTCACCTCTAGTGAAACTATATTTTTATTCCGTCACATCGTATGCGCTTTACTTGGAGCGTCTGTGTGTTTTTATTTTTGTTTATGTTTGAACAAATTCGGATCCTAGCATTCCTTGTGTGGGAGAAAGACACGCTCCGCTTTTTCATATGGAACACTAGTGTTCTTAGTTTTACTTTTGATGTTCATGGCGAAGGTTGAAAGCCGCTTCATTTATTGCTATTTGGTTGGAAACAGAAAATGCTTCATGTGGTAATTGGTATATTGTCTTGAATAATTTGATACTTGGCAATTGTTTTGAGAACTACCATAGAGCTTGTTGAAATTTGGTTTGCATGATTGGTCTCTCTAAAGTCTAGATATTTTCAGGTAAAAGTGTTTGAACAACAAGGAAGACAGTGTAGAGTCTTATAATGCTTGAAATATGTTCTTATGTAAGTTTTGCTGTACCGGTTCATACTTGTGTTTGCTTCAAACAACCTTGCTAGCCAAAGCCATGTACTGAGAGGGAGTGCTTCTCGTGCATCCAAAACCTTGAGCCAAAACTTATGCCATTTGTGTCCACCATAACTACCTACTATGTGGTATTTTTCTGCCATTCCAAAGTAAATTGCTTGCGTGCTACCTTTAAAATTTTCATTCCTTGTCTTTGCAATACATAGCTCATGGGAAAGTAGCTTAAAAACTATTATGGTAAAGAATATGTCGCTTATGTATCTTATTTCTTATAAGTTGCTTGTTGAGCGGTAACCATGTTTCTGGGGACGCCATCAACCTGTTACACCTTTGTTGAATATCATGTGAGTTGTTATGCATGTTCGTCTTGTCTGAAGTAAGGGAGATTTGCCATGAGTTGAATGGTTTGAGTATGCATATTGTTAAAGAAGAACATTGGGCCGCCAACCAAAGCCGTGTATCATGGTGGAAGTTTCAGCTTGGACATTAATCCTCAAATCTCTTATGAGAATATTATCTGTTGTTGAATGCTTAAAGTATAAAAAGGAGTCCATTATCTGTTTTCTATGTTGTCCCGGTATGGATGTCCTCAAGTTGAGATCTATCAAAATCGAGAAATCAAATGCGATTTATCTCCTTGGACCTTTGTACAGGTGGCATAGAGGTACCCCTTTGTGACACTTGGTTGAAACATATGTATGCAATGATAATCCATGGAAATCCGAGCTAATTAGGACAAGGAGCGGGCACTATTAGTATTCGATGCATGAGGCTTGCAACTTATAGGAGGTTTTATGCATAACACATATGAATTATTACTACCGTTGACAAAATTGTTTCCATGTTTTCAAAATAAAAAGCTCTAGCACATGAGTAATGCACCGCTTCCCTCTGCGAAGGGCCTTTCTTTTACTTTATGTTGAGTCAGTTTACCTACTTCTTTCTATCTTAGAAGCAAACACTTGTGTCAACTGTGTGCATTGATTCTTACATACTTGCTTATTTGCACTCATCATATTACTTTTTGTTGACAATTATCCATGTACACTACTAGGAAAAGGCCTAGCCGTAAGATGGGTGTTAGTGGCGCACCAGGAGGGCAGTGCGCCACTACTACTTAGCAGTGGCGCACCGGAAAGTGGTGGGCCACTATTAAAAATGTAGTAGTGGCGCACCTCTCCTGCGCCACCACTAAGTTTGACCATGGGTTTGACCCAGCCTTATACATAGCAATGGCGCACCGTGCAGAGGTGCGCCACAACTATTTTTTGTAGCAGTGGCGCACCTCTAAATGGTGCGCCATTACTATGTAAAGGGGAGGATGGACATGTTTGGGCATCACTTAGTAGTGGCGCACCATGGTTGGTGCGCCACTGCTAAGTGGTGCCCAAACATTTCCACCACCACCCCCCCCCCCCGTGGATCGCCTTTTCGAGTTTGGAAAAAAATAAAAGAAATAGATAGAAAATTCAAAAAATTAAATCCTTTGAAATGCCCATGTAATATGTCATCTAGGTTTAGTGAAAATTGAAAAAAATGAATTTTGATATATTATGCAAAATGGCGTCATCTTTCGGTAAAACGGGATTTCTGGTTGCATACGACCTCGGATGAAAAACTTTTTTATATCAAAATCGATCTACGCGAAATTTCCTATTCGAATTCAACGGCCTACGGCCGTTTGGAGAAAAAATGGATTCGTCAAATTCAAAACAGAAACAGGACTTTTTTCAGGTTTTAGATTTTGGGCAAAAAATAGAAAAAAATAGCGGTGGCGCACCCATGCCTTGGTGCGCCACTGCTAAGCTTCCCGCCCACGAATTTCAAAATTGGAGGAGCCGGCCACTTACCCCCTCCTCCCTAGCTCCTCCCTCCTCCTCCACACATTCTGCTGCTCTCATTCTCCTCTCCTCCTCCTGCTCTCCTCCTCTCCTCTCCTCCTTTCACTCCGGTGACCTCCTCCTCTACTCTCCTTCTTTCACTCCGACGACCTCATCCTCTCCTCTCCTCCTTTCACTCCGGCGACCTCCTCCTCTCCTCTCCTCCTTTCACTCCGGCGACCTCCTCCACTATGTCAAGCTCCGGTGACCTTACTTTCCGGCGAGCTCCTCCACTATGGTGACCTCCGACGACTCTCTGGCGAGCTCCTCCACTATGGTGACCTCCGGCGACCCTCTAGCCTCCATTACCTCTCGCCTTCGTCCTCTTGTTCATCCTCTCCTACATCTCCTCACCTCTCTTCACCTCTCCTAGGTCCCTCATCCATCATCACCGGCGGCTAGGCTAAGAAAAATGAAAATGAACATTGCACAAATAATTCTAGTAACAAGAACGAGAAAAAATAACGATCCAAACAAATTCGAAAAAAAATGTGCCAGATCCAGATCCAGATCCCGATCCAGATCCAGATCTAGAAATTTCAAATTTTAGTAGTGGCGCACCTTTTTTCTATCCAGTGGCGCACCTCAGACGTTTAGGAGTGGCGCACCATGAAGCTAGTAGTGGCGCACTACTTGGTGCGCCACTGCTAAGCCAAATAGCAATGGCGCACCACTAGTGCGCCACTACTAAAAGTTAGCAGTGGCGTGATAGCAGTGGAGCACCACTAGTGCGCCACTGATGGGTAAAAGTGGTGCGCCACTGATTGCCCTTTTCCTAGTAATGATACATGTTGAAAGTTGAAAGCAACTGCTGAAACTTAAATCTTCCTTTGTGTTGTTTCAAAACCTTCTATTAAGAATCTATTGCTTTATGAGTTAACTCTTATGCAAGACTTGTTGATGCTTGTCTTGAAAGTACTATTCATGAAAAGTCTTTGCTATATGATTCAGTTGTTTAGTCATTATCTTTACCATTGCTTTGAATCACTTCATTCATCTCATATGCTTTACAATAGTATTGATCAAGATTATGATAGTGCATGTCACTTCAGAAATTATCCTTGTTATCGTTTATTGATGTCTACGCACGCTTCTATTCCTGTAGACAGTGTTGGGCCCCCAAGAGCAGAGGTTTGTAGAACAGCACTAAGTTTCCCTTAAGTGAATCACCCAAGGTTTATCGAACTCAGGGATGTAGAGGTCAAAGATATCCCTCTCAAGCAACCCTGCAATTACGATACAAGAAGTCTCTTGTGTCCCCAACACACCTAATACACTTGTCAGATGTATAGGTGCACTAGTTCGGCGAAGAGATAGTGAAATACAAGTGATATGGATGAATATGAGTGGTAATAACAATCTGAAATAAATATGGCAGCAAGTAAACATGTAGCAGAACTTGTTGGAAACGGTGTTTCAATGCTTAGAAACAAGGCCTAGGGATCATACTTTCACTAGTGGACACTCTCAACAATGATCACATAAATAAATAACTTCTCTTCACTTGTGTTACTTTCTAACACTCTCTTGTTGGATAATAAACACCATTCATTGTGTAGGGCTACAAGAGCACCCTCAAGCCGGAGTAAACAAGCTCCACAACTTCATAAAGGAATCACACACGATGCGCACACTGTCACCGTCACACAGTGGAGAGTGAATCCGGAGTTCATATTAAAGTAACCTCTAGAGTGCATAGTAATAGTTAACTTCATAATCTACAAGAGATTACAATCATAACTTATGCCAAGTACTACATGATGCACACACTGTCAACATTACATCATGGAGGAGGAATAGACTACTTTAATAACATCACTAGAGTAGCACATAGATTAATAGTGATACAAAGCTCATGATCACATAAAGATCACACCATGGGAGAGAGAGATGAACCACATAGCTACCGGTAGAGCCCTCAGCCCTCGGGGAGAACTACTCCCTCCTCATCATGGGAGATAGCAACGGCGATGAAGATGGCGGTGGTGTCGATGGAGATGACTCCGGGGGCAATTCCCCGTCCCGGCGGCGTGCCGTAACAGAGACTTCTGTCCCCCGAAACGGAGTTTCGCGATGGCGGCGGCGTCCCTGGAGTCTTTCTGGAGTTTCGTCAATTGGTGTCGGGTTTTTAGGTCACGAGGGATTATATAGGCGAAGAGGCGGAGTCGGAGGGGCAACAGGGCTCCCTCACCACATGGCGGCGCGGCCAGGGTGGGACCCGCGCCCCCCTATGGTGTGGGTCCCCCTTGGCCCCCCTCCGGCTCTCCTTCGGTGTTCTGGAACATTCCGGGGAAAATAAGGCCTTGGGATTTTGTTTCGTCGAATTCCGAGAATATTGCCCGAACAGCCTTTCTGGAACCAAAAACAGCAGAAAACAGGAACTGGCACTTTGGCATCTTGTTAATAGGTTAGTTCCAGAAAATGCAAAAAATCATTATAAAGTTTGAGCAAAACATGTAGGTATTGTCATAAAACTAGCATGGAACATCAGAAATTATAGATACGTTGGAGACGTATCAAGCATCCCCAAGCTTAGTTCCTACTCGCCCTCGAGTAGGTAAACGATAACAAGGATAATTTCTGAAGTGACATGCTACTATCATAATCTTGATCAATACTATTGTAAAGCATATGAGATGAATGAAGTGATTCAAAGCAATGGTAAAGATAACGACTAAACAACTGAATCATATAGCAAAGACTTTTCATGAATAGTACTTTCAAGACAAGCATCAACAAGACTTGCATAAGAGTTAACTCATAAAGCAATAAATTCTTAGTAGAAAGTTTTGAAACAACACAAAGGAAGATATAAGTTTCAGCGGTCGCTTTCAACTTCAACATGTATATCTCATGGATAATTGTCAACACAAAGTAATATGATGAATGCAAATAAGCAAGTATGTAGGAATCAATGCACATAGTTGATACAAGTGTTTGCTTCTAAGATGGAAGGAAGTAGGTAAACTGACTCAACATAAAGTAAAAGAAAGGCCCTTCGCAGAGGGAAGCAGGAATTAAATCATGTGCTAGAGCTTTTTAAGTTTTGAAATCATATAGAGAGCATAAAAGTAACGTTTTGAGAGGTGTTTGTTGTTGTCAACGAATGGTAGTGGGCACTCTAACCCCCTCATCAAACAGACTTTCAAAGAGCGGGTCCCATGAAGGACGTTATCTCTACCAGCAAGGTAGATCATCCCTCACTACAAGAAAAGTTGCCATGGCCGACGAAGTTGAAGTCGCGTCGTGGTTGCTGGTGTACCATGGCCGACGATTTTTGGTCTCTCTGTTGTGCATGTCAAAACGTTTTTTTTCTCATTTTGGAGGCTACATAGCCCGACGAAAACGGCCAAAACGTGGCGTATGGTGTCCCGGGACGTGGTGCATCTCGAATTCTCGGGTTCGCCGGCCGAGTTAACGCAAATCCGCACCACCGAAGGATGTAGGGCCCAGATGGCAGCCTCTCTGGCATTGTTTTTTTCTCGATCGCGCCATCTCGTTCAACGCTCTCCGATCGAGCCGTTTACGATGCAGGACCATGGGTCCCGCATGTCATCCTCTATGAACCAAAATTCTTTCTATTCTTGGATTTTTTTGACCCCCGATTTCCGGCTACTTCCTTTTTCTTTTGATCCCTTGCCGCCTTGGAAACTTTGAGACCGCTGTCTGCTAATTGGGACCCGCATGTCATCCTCTATGAGCAATCAACTTTCTTTTCTTGGAGTTTTTTTTGGCACCTCAAATTTGGTCACTTGCCTTTTTCTTTCGATCCCCTGCCGCCTCTCAAACGGTGATACCGCCGCTCGCTAAATGGGACCCGCATGTCATCCTCTATGTACTATAAAACTTTCTTTTCTTGGATTTTTTTTGGCACCTCATATTTGGCCACTTACCTTTTTCTTTCGATCCCCTGCCGCCTCTCAAACGGTGAGACCGCTGCTCCTAAATGGGACCCGCATGTCATCCTCTATGTACTATAAAACTTTCTTTTCTAGGATTTTTTTGGAACCTCATATTTGGTCACTTGCCTTTTTCTTTCGATCCCGTGCAGCCTCTCAAACGGTGATACCGCTGCTGCTAAAAGGGACCCGCATGTCATCCTCTATGTACAATCAAGTTTCTTTTCTTGAATTATTTTTGGCTCCTGATATTTGGTCACTTGCCCTTTTCTTTCGATCTCATGCCACGTTTGAAACGTTGAGGAACCCGCAGGCTCATGGGACCCGCATGTCATCCTCTATGTACTATAAAACATTCGTTTCTTGGATTTTTTTTTTGACTTGTTTCTTGGATTTTTTTTTGGCACCTCATATTTGGTCACTTGCCTTTTTCTTTCGATCCCCTGCCGCCTCTCAAACGGTGATACCGCTGCTGCTAAATGGGACCCGCATGTCATCCTCTATGTACAATCAAGTTTCTTTTCTTGAATTATTTTTGGCTCCTGATATTTGGTCACTTGCCTTTTTCTTTCGATCTCATGCCACGTTTGAAACATTGAGGAACCCGCAGGCTCATGGGACCCGCATGTCATCCTC